>NW_026864722.1:0-240098 GCF_026571515.1 Ruditapes philippinarum | reverse complement strand
TTAAAGGCTTCCAAATTAGTTAAAATTTTAAATGAATGAATTGCGTTCTTAGGATGACGTCACTTAACCGTTATGAATGAAATTGTCAGTTTCATACGCTACTAGTATAAGTAAAAAGTGCTTCATGAGAATATCCGTTTTTGTAATTTCTGTTTAAAAATAATTGATATGTTATATGCAAGAAAAAGAATCAAACACCGGCTGTCGGTACAGACAGGAATATCTAGCTCTCGGTTGACTGTTTACGGCGGAAACTCGGCAGAGCCTCGTTACCGCCGTAAACAGTCACCCTCGAGCTAGATATTCCGGTCTGTACCGGCAGCCGGTGTAAGATTCTTATAGTATTAGACCTTTACCAAGATTGTTTAAATTATAGCCCTGGGGTCAAAATTGGCTGATTCATTGATTTTCATTATTTACATATAGTAAAAATAACTATCTAAGAAATAAGTAATGTTTAATTGAAAAAAAAGTTTTTTTAAGAAAAAAATGTGACTGTATTTAAAGTTTAAATACAGTAAACACCTATCAATTTAAATATTGCACTACATATGGCCTTTGTATCTTAACATTAGACACCACTGCACATTTATTTTCATATGTCATGCTGAAATACAATATGAACTTGATCCCAAAATTCATTAGACACATCTGCATCAATATGGCAAAGTTCAATTGTATAGAACAAAAAAAAATTACTTCTGATCTTATATATTTTGGCCCCTGACCCATACAAAGCAGTGTAATCAATGGAGGATTGTCTAAAATAAGCATGCATTTTACTTGTCATGAGTAAATGTTAGTGATTAATTAAAAAAATTTGTTTTAACAAGAAACAATAAGACAGGTACAGGTAATAAAGTGGCTTCATTAAAAGCAAAATGTAGCCAATAATACTTAAGTAAATAGTAGAAATTATACAAAACTAACTGTGGTAGTTTAAAGTATCTCAAAAGTTTTAATTACACTGCTTTGTATGCTCAAGAATGAAACATATTTGAGGGCGACATGTTATGAAATACTTTTCATTTTGGATAAATGTACTCATGCTAATTGAAAGTAAATTACACAAGTAGCTACTGACAATTGTTACTTATATTCATATACATGTAATCTTAAATTAATCAAAATAAAGAAAGGGAGAAAAGAGATATAGAGAACAGGTGGCCAGGATATAAAAAATATGTTTAATGGTCTAAAGATTGTAAAAACTTGAAGCTGTTATTGGTCAGGGAAAAATGGTCATGGTCAGGGAAAAGTCATGGAAAAGTCAGGGAATTTTGATTTCTCTTCTTTGTGGGAACCCTGATTACAGTGACCCCTGATAAATCATTGTTGGATCAATACTTTGGACAAGTCGCTTGACATTGACCAAGACCAGTTGACGACTTCTGTTATTAGACTAGAGGTCTGGTTCTATTCAGCTACCCATTTATACTGAAATTAAGTTTAAAGGAAGTCTTCCACCACCAGTGTAGCTAGAAAGTTGCAGTTATAACTAGAGTTCTGTTACTGTAAAATCCTTGTCTAGGTTATACTGTGATGAAGGCCCCCAAATTTACGTGCATTTTTGATTTTCATTTGTAAATCTTTGCAACATTTCTGGTTGTTTAAACAAAATAGCAAGGTTTCCTGATCGGAATATCTTAACCCATTACATCGCAATCCTAAGTTACAGATTTATTTATAATAGCCCTGGAAACTTCATAGCACTTTGTCAAACAAACATTGCAGTGCTTTGTTAAAGAAAAGAACATGATCAATTTTTTCTAACACATTGCGTTATTTCCCTTTCATCCCCTTGTTAAAAATCATATTTTTCACACAAGCCTGGCATCTCTGCACGATTTAAGTGTAGTCAAACATATATGGACACTATGTCCCTTACGATAGATTGCATTTGGCAGTCAAACATTTTTTTTTGTGATGATAACTTTTCTTAAGAAAGAGAATGCCCGATTGGTTTATATTTCCTTCAGGTGATGCAAATAGACCCAAAATTTTGAATTTCATACACAATGACAAAGTTTGACCTTAATTTGGTTCCATATATGTCCAAACCTACGCTACATGTTCGAGATAAATACTAACATGAATATTGCTACTGGAGGGACAAGTAGGGAGCAAAAACATATGCAGCATTTTTTCATTCATATAAAAACCCAAACAGGTTATCTTAGTACACTAAGCTTATATAATCAAAAGATGCAAGTAATAAATTCAGGGATTCAATTACATAAAATCAACTCCTCTAAAATCAGAATGTTGAAATTTTAAAGAAAACAACAACACATGAAATAAATACTTTTATTGGCTTGAAATGATAACTCGATCATTTTTGTAACAACACAGATATAAAACACAAAGATAACAGTCATGTTATTTTATGATTTATATATGCGCTACAGGGGCTCTCACATGAGATGTTAAAAATTTAAACATATTGTAAACTATTGCACCATTTTTATCAACACCCGATTAATAGGTTTTCATCAATTTCAAGTTCGTTTTTTCAGTTTTAAGTGTCTTAAAATATCAACAAAATGTCCAGTTAACATACAACAATAAAAAGTATGTTAAAAGCCCCTAATTATGACATAACATAATTTTGTCTTTAAATGTGAATGTAATATAAAAATTGAAGTGAAGTTGTTGAATCACCAAGAAGTACAAATTATGTTATGTCTACCGGTTCTTCTTGTTTTGTTTTACATGATTTATGAATGATACATTTTTATTAAGCTTCTGGAAAGACTCGCGACTTGCTGGCATCTGTAACAGGGGTTACTGAAAAGAAAAATACACAAAATTATATGCAAGTTTTTCTAGTATAGATCTAATAATAACAAGCAATTATCATAGTATTGCAAGCAATCCATAAGTCCCCTACCGGTTAGAACCCCATCAACATTCTGAAGGGCCATTGGCCATTCACTAATATTTCAATTTTTCTCTATTTTAAGTAAACTTGTTGGAAAAGTTCTTTAAAAGTGATCACAGGAAACAGTTTTTATGAACAGACAGACAGACGGACTGAAGGACACTCTAAAGTTAATATTTGAAACATCCCTGTTACCAAAATATAACATTTTAAAAGCAAAATTCTTAAAGAGGAGATAACTCTTGAAATAAAGATGCAATTTCATAAAAAATTTCAGTTCTTTTTGACTAATCACAAATATTGTTATATTTGCCATGTTTTAAGCCTATTTGTTGCCAAGGCAACTGATATTTTTTCAAAATAGGAAGAACAGATAAGACATGCATAATCTCAAGACTGCTATCTACCCATATGTCAAGTTTCATAAAAATATTTCCAGTACTTTTTGAGTTATCACTGGATTCAGTTTATGTGTAAAATTTGCCATATTTTTCAGTCTATGTGTTGCCATAGCAACCAGAATTCTCAACATAGGAAGAAAAGAAAAAGACGTGCATAATCTCAAGACTGCCATCTACCCATATGTCAAGTTTCATAAAAATATTTCCAGTACTTTTTGCTTTATCACTGGATCCAGTTTATGTGTAAAATTTGCCATATTTTCAGCCTATTTGTTGCCATAGCAACCAGAATTTTCAACAGAGGAAGAAAAGAAAAAGACGTGCATAATTCCAAGACTGCCATCTACCCATATGTCAAGTTTCATAAAAAATATTTCCAGTACTTTTTGCGTTATCACTGGATCCAGTTTATGTGTAAAATTTGCCATATTTTCAGCCTATTTGTTGCCATAGCAACCAGAATTCCTCAACATAGGAAGAAAAGAAAAAGACGTGCATAATCTCAAGACTGCCATCTACCCATATGTCAAGTTTCATAAAAATATTTCCAGCACTTTTTGTGTTATCACTGGATCCAGTTTATGTGTAAAATTTGCCATATTTTCAGCCTATTTGTTGCCATAGCAACCAGAATTTTCAACATAGGAAGAAAAGAAAATGACGTGCATAATCTCCATACTGCCATCTATCCACATACCAAGTTTCATAAAAATATTTTCAGTACTTTTCAAGTTATCGCAGGATCCAGTTTTGTGGACGGACGGACTGACGGACTGACAGACAGACGGACAGACGGACGGACAGACGGACAGACGGACGGAGGGTAAACCTAAAGTCCCCTCCGGTAAACCGGTAGGGGACTAAAAAGATGCAGTGTTATCATTTTATTATTGTATTTTTAAGCCAAAAACTGTCAATGTTTATTTTAATTTGATATAATTCATCCACAGCAACAGTACTTGAAATTAATACCCACAAACTTGCAAGATACAAATGGAATCCGAATACCACGAGGCATGTATAAAACGTATGTGACTAGTCCCGTCTCAGATCTCGTGATTTTTGTCGGTCAGTGCACAATCTGCACCATTTCTGACCAATAATAACTGAAATCCAAGCATGGGCTTGGACAAATTCTTTAAAACCTGGACATTCTTTTTTAAGCCAGTAAAATTGTAACAAAAGTGTTTGTTGCCATTCTGTTTGGATAATTCAGCGTTTTCTTATGTACAAAATTTATTTATCTTGTCTCAATAAAAACATCATTATACACATAAGTATACTTATTGCAAGTTATGATTCACTTCAGCATGTTCTTGCTGCAAACATTTTCAAGTACTGAACTGAAAGTGATCAGCCTTTGACACCATCATTAGCATATCTTTATTATTTTGTATTTGATACTGAAATCTGTAAAAACTACTAATGAACTGTTCCAGACTCAAGCAAGGAAAATCCTCTACACAAATTCAGCACGGTACAGGTTTAAAGTGAAATGTCTCCAGATGAGCCAAAATATTGTAATAATATCAAACTTAAGAAAAATATACCAAGGTTTAAGAAGTAAATATATTTAAGATTAAAGTAAAAATTTGCATGTTCTTTGTGATTAACGACTTGATTTGTTAGTATTTATTATGTACTTCTGGTAACGCAGTACAGGCTATTTTTGCATATTTTTACCTCTTTTTGTAATTAACATGGCTTGTAAGTGCCAATGATATGTGTAAACTCTTTTGGTTACTTTACAATCATATCCTTTTCAAATTTTCATGAAAATTATCTTGAATCTGGAGGAGTCCTGCTTTAAGTGTTCTTGATATTAACACCCACTGTACTTACGCATTTTTCTTCAATTAGACAGTGTTTCATAGCATACAATTTGATAGTACGACCATCCTCTGACCAAACACCAATCATTGGAGCCTGTTTGTATGCTCCTACATCAAAGCCTTCACCTATAAATGGTAATATCATAATATTAAAAACAAGATTGCATAATTTGTGAAAAAAATGCAACGCCACCACATTAATACAACACATAGGAACAGTATTTCTTTCTTTTTTTGTTTGTTTCTATACAATTTAAACTTTGCCATAATGCAGTAGTGTCTAGTGAATTTTGGGGTCAAGGTCATATTTCAGCATGTCAAATGAAAGACAATGTGCAAAGTGCCTAATGTTCATATGCAAAGACCATAGTAAAATGACTGGTTCAAATCCTTACTTGATAAAATTTAGGACTATTGGATCAAAAACCCAACACAAATTAAGTATCAAAACATGTTTCGCTTTATTCAGCTTCCTCAGTTGATAAAATTTAGACATTTACATAGCTGTATCAAACTTTGAAATACAGTTATTTATCTTAAATACAGATACTATCTTTTCAATAAGCATTACCCATCATATTAATGATCATTCTCAAATGATGACTAAATAATCCATATACACATCTTCATATTATTATCTGAACTTTGACCTCCGTGTTACCTTTAATGCAGGAACCTAAATTTAGCCCTGAGACACATTCTGACTCACCATGGTGATCTTTGTTACATTGAAATCCCTCTATGCATGTAAGTTTTGCAACAGAGTACAAACAAGCATTTTTTAATGAGCTCCAAGTGTAACTTTGGTCTTTGACCTAGAAACCCGATTCATGTGAGAGACATGGTTTCTCATAGCAGTGAAAATTTCTATGACGTTTCATTAAAATCTAGCGTGTCGGAGACATGCTCCAGACAAAATTGTATGAAGCCAGCCCACCAGAGGCATTCCCATAATATGTTGTGTTTTTCAAACGGACATATAATTAAGCAAGATTTAGGGTATCTGTATGTTCTACAAATCATACTTACGGACATAAACTGAAACATCATCGGAATATTTGCCCACAAATTGTTTAATGTGTGCTGACATGGCTTTTTTAAAGCAATCACATTTTTCTGTATCACCTTCTTCGGTAAGACCATCAACTACTCTGGAAATAAATATCTATTTATAGAATTTATCTTTAACACAAGTTGACCAAAAGATATTCATAAATTTAAATTAAAAGTATTAATTGTAACAAGACTGAAGAGGGTAATCTTTATTACTAACTCTCCATTGTTCTAATGCTTGAAATGTCATGAATCTTCAATGAAAAAGTATACCACAGTAACTGTAAAGGTGAAAGGCTTTTGCAGTTTCTGCAAAAATAGACCTTAACATTTTACATATTATTGGTCACAGGGCTCTTGTTAGCATTTTGAGACTGGGGTCAGGGTCCATGCAGGTGGGGAATTTTGTTGTATTAGACTTATGGACCTCCTTTTATGCTGTCAAATAAGTGTGTGATGTTTTAACCCATTTCCTTCAGTAGTTTTGAAGATATAAGCTTCCAACAAAGTGTGACGCCAACGCATGGGCGAGCAATACTTTGTATTCTTCAAATAGTGAAGCTTTAAGTGTGGACCCATTAAACTTTCAAGCATTTGCTACGTTGGCTTGGGGTTTAAATGTAGCTTCTGCAATTTCCAGAAAATTCCAAATTTTGTTGCAATGACTCAAGTTGGACACTTGTCAATTTTTAGAATTTCCAACTGAACTTGAATTACTTCAGTCTTTCAGAAACAAAGATATAATCTTAGTAAAAATCAATCATATTTAGCCATGATGTTTTTGTTTGTTATATGGGAACAATGATTTTTCATGAACCCACTCATTTTAACACAAGTTTTTCCACACTTTTTTGATTTTTGAAATTATCAATACACCTTTTATTTAATAAGTGATTGGGGGAAAGCACGTTCTTCTTCATTATTAATGTAAAAAAAAATATTAAAAATAAAAATTCACAATAATTACTTTTTGACAAACTTCTTCAAGTAGCTCACTAAACTTCCTTTTGATGGGAATAAACTAGCCTGTACATCCTCCAAATTGTTATCTAAGACAACATCAATGCCTGACACAGTCTCAGTGTCATCACAACACTCCTCTTCTTGCTCCTCCTGGGATGGGTTTCCACCAATAAGGTCAGCACTGATTGATTCACCCTTCTTGCGCGATACAAGCTGAAACAAACAAAGTAAACCCTGATATATTTTTTACATCATTCATCTTGATATACTGACTAATAATTGGGATGAATGGGAAGAAATCAAGGCCATCCATAAAAAATTGTTTGTTTGTAGTGCTCCGACCGACCCATGAAAATGGCCCCGACTCTAAATTTTTTTTACTCCTTCGAGGATTTTTTTTTTTTTTTTTTTAGATCATTATGTACCCATTCTGTTAAAAAGATCTTTCTCCAATAACTTTTCAGACAAATTTTGAACTGAGAAGTAGAAGAGTAAAAGAATTTTATTCCAAAACCAAAATAACCGCACGCTTTTCATCGATATTTTGCCAAACTTCGACCCCGAACATCGGCGATTTCACATTCCCCAGAAACCTTAAAATTTCGCAAAGGGCATAAAAATTCTCAGTTCCCAAGCCAAACATGTGAATGAATTGTTCTTTTGTTAATTATTTAACATTTACTCTTATAAAAGTCGATCCCCTTTTGAAGATATTATCTAAAATAATTGCCGATCGGATGAATCTCTTACACACTGTGTGAAGCTGTACTCGATTTTCCTATTCATTCCACTAAATGCTGCATATTATATACGTACACGGTACAGTTTATGGAAATGATGCCCTCTTCAAGGTATTTTTACAAATATAAAGTTTTCGTCTGGACATATTAAACCAGACTAAAATTCGATTTATTTTTGATATAAAAGTGAAAAAAAAAACGATTGCAACTTTGTTATGTGAAAATGGACAGAAATGGTACCCTCTTGAATTTTTTTTTACACAAGTTGACATATCTAACTTGAATACAATTTGATTTTTTTTTGGTATAAAAGTGAAAAAAAAAAGATTGCAACCTTGCTTCAAAGATAATATACATACATCAATGAATGTTAAAATGGATTACCCTCCGTAACCATAGGCCACCACTGTATACATACATTTTTACACAAAATAATACCAGATAAACTTTATTGTTGACATAAATTATTTCAAATCATTTTGCCATTCATGATTTTTGTTTATTAAGCTAGTCATATTTATATTTTTATATTGTGATACTAGTGATTTTTGACTGTTATTTTTCTGTTTGTTTGTTGTTATAACCAGTTGCATATTATATGCCTTGGTTTAATAAAAAACTGAAACTGAAACTGATTGTCAGAAAATGAGGTTACACTAAAACTTGTTGAAAAAACAAGTTAATTGATAAAATTTTCGCGGGAAAATCGCTGGAGATTAATATTATGGGTCTTTTCCCGATACTTTTAAATAAGTTATACCTGTGTTTTCTTTATAAGAATGATAATTATTCATTAATTTTACCTTTTCCTAAATTGTAATTTAATAGCCATATTATTTAATCTTTGATGCAAACAATCACTGTTTATTTTTTCTTTTGTTTTTGTTCCTTTTTTCTCCTTTGTAATTGTCCGTGCTATATTCCCTTTTAAACACCCAAATGAGTTTATTAATTGTTGCTCTCTTTAATCCAACTTTCAAAACAAACTCCAGGCTCCAGGACCTGTTGATTACACACTATACATGTATACAGCAGGTGACGTAGATTTTTCTACGTACTACACTGCCATATATGGTAAGTACACACGACTGTGTGACAGGTGTAACATAATGATCTATTATTATGCTGGCTAGTGAATGGAGTTAATTAACTGGGTTAATACAGTATGGTTTGTTGGTCAAGTGGCAAGGTAATCTAAATTTTCAAGTGTACCCCTAAAATTTAACAAAAAACAAACAAACAAAAAAGAAAAAAAAAACAAAAAAAAAACAAACAATAACAAAAAACCAAAGCTAAAAATTCTGCTGTTAGTCATTTAATTTCAAATATTTATATTCTAACCAGATTAATATTATTTGCAGGATAATTCCTTTTATTCAATAGTAATGAGAAATGGATTTGCTACACCCCTCCCCTCTTTGTGCATTTAGAATCTGACAAGTCAGGACCAGTAAATGAAATCTTAGGTGGTCATCAAAAAAGTTGGTAATCATTGATTTTACAAATATAACACCTATACTTGCAGTGTAAATTGCATTTTCAAATAACATTGAAATACTGGTATTGAGACTAATTTTGTTCTATTTTCTCAAAGAGCTAGATCTGTCAAGTAATCATATTGCACAGTATATATTTTTCTCAGACCACTTGTTTTATTAAAGGTATTGTCACCTTTTTCCAGACATTGTTAATTTCAGTAAATAAGGAACAAGTTCAATTATTTTGTTTAAAGATGAAATAAATGTAAAATAAACAACAACAAAAGTGTTACATTGTATGTCTGTTATCATTTGAAATATTAAACAAAGAAAATATCAACAGAATACATTTGCCTACATATTTTAATTTGTCTAAATACAATGCACAGTATATCATGGGAGACAATATACTGTGTATTGCTATACTTTATTTACAATTTCAAACAAGAGGGCCATGATGGCCCTAGATCGCTCACCTGATTTATCAAACTCATCCAAACATTACCTAGACAAGCATTCTGACCAAGTCTCATGACAGGTGAGTCAAAAATGTGACCACTACAGTGTTAACAAGGATTATCCATATTTGAGCAGTGCGACCTAGTTTTTTACCCAGGTGACACATATTCAAACTTTACCTAGAAATCATCAAAACAAACTTTTTGACCAATTTCAAGGATACTTGGATCAAAACAGTAGCAACTAGAGTGTTAACAAGATTTTTCTATTTTTAGCTCCGGTGACCTAGTTCCACATGCGATTTCGAACTCATCCAAGCAATTACCTATACAAGCATCCTGACCAAGTTTGATGATAATTGAGTCGAAAATGTGACCACTAGAATGTTAACAAGGTTTTTCCATATTTGGGCGGTGTGACCTAGTTTTTTTCATCCAAGATGACCAATGTTCGAACTTGACTTAGAAATCATCAAAACAAACTTTCAGACCAATTAACAGAATATTTGGATCACAACAGCAGGCTTTCTACTGCCTCTACCAAAAAAACTAGGGAAAAAGTAGGGCATTTTTTTACCAAAAAGTAGGGCAAAGTAGGGATTTCTAATGTTAAAAACTAGGGATAAAGTAGGAATTTCTTACCGTTTTAGTTAAGAATTAGCAAAACATACAATCACCAAGACCACATCAGGCTGTGTGTATCTTCAGTTCAGTCCATGCTTGAAAGACAGGCACCTCATAGGCAGAATATTGCTGAATGTTTTGCCAAGGCACCATGAGCAGAGCTGCATCAGTACTAAGGGTGTAGTACTTAAGTACCAGTACCAGTACTTGCCAAGTTTTGCAGTACCATTTCCAGTACTAGTACTTGATTTTAGCTTGGTACTGCAGTACCAGTACTTTTTTGGGGGAAGTAATTAAGTACCAGTACTAATACTTTTATATATTCATCAAAGTTTGAATAAATACACAGTGTCATTCAAAATAATTGCAAACATTATTCAACAAAGAAATAAAATCATTTACTTTAAAGTTGACATTACATTTTTACAACTAAAATGAACAAACATACTTTTTACAAACAATAATCATCATATATTCATGTCATATGTTATTGTTTTGTAACCAGTCAACTGTAATACAATGCAATAATCTTACATTTTAAACCCACCAGTCTTTTTGTTGCCTTTTACACCTTCACACCTCTGTTCAATTTATACCAAAGTAAATAACTTTTTTATGGTGCTAACAATATCACTTGAAATATGATTATTTAGAATAGAAGTAATTAATTAGTGTTTATTTTGCTCTTTTTTACTAGTAAATACAAAGTAATAAGATTGCAATAAGGATATTTTACCAGTAAAGAGTTATTGACTCTGTTTATCTCAATTTAATTTTACTTTAAGTCTTTGGTGCTTTTTTATGATGAATATTATGTTAACATTTGAAGGAATATTGCAGCAAATTATTTATAGATTTGATAACTTACTTTTTCACAAAAATAAAATAATACATGGAATTTACAGCTTTACTTTATGAGTAAAAATAATGACATTTTTATCAAAACCAAAAATAATGCCTAGTAATGCAGTAGCAGTACCACTTTTTTAAGACAGTAATGCAGTACCAGTACCCGAGTAGTAGCAAAATTTTGTAAGAGTAATTCAGTATCAGTACCAGTACTTGCAAAATTGCTCAAGATACTGCAGTACCAGTGCCAGTAATGCAGCTCTGACCATGAGTTTTTCAAGGATGGACATCACAAGGAGACACTAACACACCTTAACTACTCATCAATTGCAACTGAAAATACAACTGAAATACCATCAGGGCTCTCGATTGACACGGGGATCCGGGTTTTGACTCGTGAAAATCGGGAAATGCACATATTTGACACGTGATAAAATCTGCTCAAGAGTCAATTTGCCACATGGGATTTTCAGCTATGCAATAATAATTACCTTAAATCCACCCCTAATTATCAAATCCTACATGTGTTCAAATCACTCTCATAAACAAGAGGGCCATGATGGCCCTAGATCGCTCACCTGAATTATCAAACTCATCCAAACAATTACCTAGACAAGCATTCTGACCAAGTCTCATGACAGGTGAGTCAAAAATGTGACCACTACAGTGTTAACAAGGATTATCCATATTTGAGCAGTGCGACCTAGTTTTTTACCCAGGTGACACATATTCAAACTTGACCTAGAAATCATCAAAACAAACTTTCAGACCAATTTCCAGGATACTTGGATCAAAACAGTAGCAACTAGAGTGTTAACAAGATTTTTCTATTTTTAGCTCCGGTGACCTAGTTTCACATGCGATTTCGAACTCATCCAAGCAATTACCTAGACAAACATCCTGACCAAGTTTGATGATAATTGAGTCGAAAATGTGACCACTAGAATGTTAACAAGGTTTTTCCATATTTGGGCGGTGTGACCTAGTTTTTCATCCAAGATGACCCATGTTCGATCTTGACTTAGAAATCATCAAAACAAACTTTCAGACCAATTAACAGAATATTTGGATCACAACAGTAGCCACTAGAGTGTTAACAAGATTTTTTCTATTTTTAGCTCCTGTGACCTAGTTTTTCATCCGAAATGTCCCATGTTCGATTTATTCCCAGCAATGACCTAGACAAGTTTCCTGACCAAGTTTGATGACAATTGAGTCAAAATTGTGACCACTAGAGTGTTAACAAGGTTTTTCTATTTTTAGCTCCTGTGACCTAGTTTTTCATCCGAGATGACCCATGTTCGAACTCATCCGAGCTATCACCTAGACAAGCATCTTGATCAAGTTTGATGATGATTGATGCAAAAATGTGACCGCTAAAGTGTTAACAAGGTTTTTCTATTTTTAGCTCTGGTGACCTACTTTTTCATCCGAGATGACCCATGTTCGAACTCATCCAAGCTATCAACTAGATAAGCATCCTGACCAAGTTTGATGATGATTGATGCAAAAATGTGACCACTAGAGTGTTCACAAGGTTTTTCTATTTATAGCTCCGGTGACCTAGTTTTTCATCCGAGATGACCCATATTCGAACTCATCCGAGCTATTATCTAAACAAGCATCCTGACAAAGTTTGATGATGATTGGGTCAAAAATGTGACCACTAGAGTGTTCACAAGGTTTTTTCTATTTTTAGCTCCTGTGACCTAGTTTTTCATCAGAGATGACCCATGTTCGAACTCATCCAAGCAATTGACTAGACAAGCATTCTGACCAAGTTTGATGATGATTGGTTCAAAAATGTGACCACTAGAGTGTTCACAAGGTTTTTCTATTTATAGCTCCTGTGACCTACTTTTTCATCCGAGATGACCCATGTTCGAACTCATCCAAGCTATCACCTAGACAAACATCCTGACCAAGTTTGATGATGATTGGGTCAAAAATGTGACCTCTAGAGTGTTCACAAGGTTTTTCTATTTTTAGCTCTTGTGACCTAGTTTTTCATCCGAGATGACCCATGTTCGAACTCATCCGAGCTTTCAACTAGATAAGCATCCTGACCAAGTTTGATGATGATTGAGGCAAAAATGCGACCGCTAGAGTGTTCACAAGTAATTGTGGACGGCCAGACGGACGACGGACGACGGACATTCACCGATCCTAAAAGCTCACCCTGAGCAAGCTCAGGTGAGCTAAAAATGTCAACAGGCAGTATAAGCCGTGTATAAAATGCTTTACACACGGGTTTATACCCTGTGCACTGAAGCGCGACAATTCAGTGGCTGCAATTTGACAGCGCTAAAAATAGCTCTACACAACTGATAAGAATTACATACTTGAGGTGTCAATTATTGATTGCTTTTAAAGGTTTATAATACGTCTTTGATTTACTTGGAGTACCTGTGCATTTGTTATAAATATACCTGGTACATTTTGGTATTTAAAATTAATATGATATAGCATACCAGTACAGATATTTTTTTTATATTTCATACATTTAATCAGAAATTCTTTCACAGCAATTCATGTTTTTGTTTTATTTGTTTTTTGTTTTGTTTTTAGGTGGAGGGGGTATAGACATTTATAATTAGGCATTTTTTTCTGTCAATTTAGACTTTGGAATCTCCAAAAGTGACCTCCAATACAGTTATTTTTGTAACATAAAAATGACTCATGTAGTCAAATGACACTAGAAAAAAATTATTTGACTCATGTAAATTTTAGCCAAAGAGTCTTTGACTCGTGAAATTCTGACCCTACTGAGAGCCCTGACCATTTTTAAATATCTTCTTTTTTTCATTTCATTTCAAAATGAAAAAGTAGGGATAATAGGGCTATTTCAGAAAAAAGTAGGGCAAAGTAGGGATCAAAAGAAAAAAGTAGGGAAAAGTAGGAAAAGTAGGGACCAGTAGAAAGCCTGCAACAGTAGCCACTAGAGTGTTAAAAAGATTTTTCTATTTTTAGCTCCGGTGACCTACTTTTTCATCCGAGATGACCCATGTTCAATTTCTTCCCAGCAATGACCTAGACAAGTTTCCTGACCAAGTTTGATGACAATTGAGTCAAAATTGTGACCACTAGAGTGTTAACAAGGTTTTTCTATTTTTAGCTCCGGTGACCTACTTTTTCATCCGAGATGACCCATGTTCGAACTCATCCGAGCTATCACCTAGACAAGCATCTTGATCAAGTTTGATGATGATTGATGCAAAAATGTGACCACTAGAGTGTTAACAAGGTTTTTCTATTTTTAGCTCCGGTGACCTACTTTTTCATCCGAGATGACCCATGTTCAACTCATCCGAGCTATCAACTAGATAAGCATCCTGACCAAGTTTGATGATGATTGATGCAAAAATGTGACTGCTAGAGTGTTAACAAGGTTTTTCTATTTTTAGCTCCGGTGACCTACTTTTTCATCCGAGATGACCCATGTCCGAACTCATCCGAGCTATCACCTAGACAAGCATCTTGACCAAGTTTGATGATGATTGATGCAAAAATGTGACCGCTAGAGTGTTAACAAGGTTTTTCTATTTTTAGCTCCGGTGACCTACTTTTTCATCCGAGATGACCCATGTTCGAACTCATCCGAGCTATCACCTAGACAAGCATCTTGACCAAGTTTGATGATGATTGATGCAAAAATGTGACCGCTAGAGTGTTAACAAGGTTTTTCTATTTTTAGCTCCGGTGACCTACTTTTTCATCCGAGATGACCCATGTTCGAACTCATCCGAGCTATCACCTAGACAAACATCCTGACCAAGTTTGATGATGATTGAGGCAAAAATGTGACCTCTAGAGTGTTAACAAGGTTTTTCTATTTTTAGCTCCGGTGACCTAGTTTTTCATCCGAGATGACCCATGTTCGAACTCATCTGAGCTATCACCTAGACAAGCATCTTGACCAAGTTTGATGATGATTGATGCAAAAATGTGACCGCTAGAGTGTTAACAAGGTTTTTCTATTTTTAGCTCCGGTGACCTACTTTTTCATCCGAGATGACCCATGTTCGAACTCATCCGAGCTATCACCTAGACAAACATCCTGACCAAGTTTGATGATGATTGAGGCAAAAATGTGACCTCTAGAGTGTTAACAAGGTTTTTCTATTTTTAGCTCTTGTGACCTAGTTTCTCATCCGAGATGACCCATGTTCGAACTCATCCGAGCTATCAACTAGATAAGCATCCTGACCAAGTTTGATGATGATTGAGGCAAAAATGTGACCGCTAGAGTGTTAACAACTAAATGTGAACGGACGACGGACGGACGGACGACGGACAATCATCGATCCTAAAAGCTCACCCTGAGCATGCTCAGGTGAGCTAAAAAAAAATTAAAAAAAAAAAAAAAAATCCCCTACCTACCTACCCACCTCTTGAACATAGGGTCGGAGCACTACAAACAAACAATTTTTTAAGGATGGCCCAATGTAATAATATATTTCACACAAGAGTGATCAATGATCACATGTGTCGCCTCATGATGGCCAATTTCATGTTAGGACAAGTTTTGTGACAGACAGACAGTGCACAACAAAACTTGGTACTAATCATTCCTGGATAAAATTGCACCAGTAGTTTATGAGGAGTAGTCCGGCCAAGCTTTTGTGTATCTGGCAACACACAGAAAAAAAACAACATTTTAATCAAAGGGCCATAACTCGGCCAAAAATCATTCAACCAGAAAACCTGTGCAATATGCGCAAGGACTTATGCTACAGATCAATCCTGTAAAGTTTCATTGAAATTGCATTAGTGGTATAAGAGAAGTAGTCCGGACAAACTTTAAAACTAAAAATTATTAAAGGGTCATAACTGACAAAAATCATTGAACCGGAAAATGCTGACAATATGCACAACTAGACTTGGTACTGATCATTCCTGTAAAGTTTGGATGCAAATGCACCAGTACTTTATGAGGAGTAGTCCGGACAAGTTTTGTGACGGACGGACAGACAGACGACGGAGAAGTGATCACTATATGTCGCCACTACTCCGTAGAGGCGACACAAAAATTGCATCAACCAAGATTTATAAGCTTAAAGCAACTACCGAACTATTTTGTAAATTCTTGGCCGTCATCACTACTTTCAGTATTTGTATCCTAGCAATTTAGAGCCATTCATCAGTGCTCGACTAGATAAATTGAGATTTTGGGTCTTTAAGTTTTCACTGCAACATTTACACCTGCATTTTTCTTTGCTGTATTTTGATGATAATTCCTTTTTTTCAAAACTTTGAATGTTTTTTCCACATAGATATCCATTCTATTGATTTTACAACATTTTTATCCTAACTACCTATAAGTATGATACAAACAGCAGGACAGGGCATATTCTGGACATAAATTCACTAATTTGACCCCCAAGTTTCGTGGTCAAGTTCAATTAAATCTTTTTTCATACATGCTAAATATCTAATTCTCAGCACTGCACACACAAGAAAACAAATAAGTCATTCTATGTAGCTAAATAAAAAAGTCCAAAATAAGATTTAAGACCCCCCCCCCCCCCCAAAAAAAAAACATTTGCAGAGTTCTAGATAACATCTTTAGCTATGTCATTTTAGATTCCTTGTATTAGTAATTAGCTAAACTGATTCATACCTTTCCTTCAACACATACAAGGAAATCATCTTCACCCTCATAATGCATGGGGAATGCATCTGTGAACATTTCATCCCCTGAAAATAAAAAGTAAAAAATTTCATCCACAGTTTAATCCTTGGGCATTCCAGGTTCTTTTGTGTGGATAAGTTGGTCTATTTCACTTACCATACATGCCATATCCTCCCAGAGGTCTAAGACTTTTCTAGAAATAAGGGGACTGTCAGGACGTGTGGCAAGATAAGATTAAATCATTTATATCCTGGTAAAAATAAAATCTGAAATAATCTCCTTTAATGGAACAATTATCCCTAGACTGTAGACAGCGTAGCAATATACAGGAAATCATTTGATCAAATGGTTAATCTATCAGGGCTCTAGCTAGACCAAAATTTTAGGGAGAAGTGACTTCTCCCTCAGCTCCTATCAGGGAGAAGTTTGACGACATAAGGAGAAGTGAAAAAGTGCTTAGTACATTGATTTGATCTATAAAAAGGAGTTTTACCTATTTATTGATAGTGATATTTGAAGTATAAGTTCTAAAACCCTCTATCATCAGACCATTATAATGTTTTCTTCCTGATTAACTCCACACACCCCCCTCCCTTAAGAAAATATTCATTGTACAACACATACTGGCAAAATTCTCAATGAAAATTGATGTAAACGATACCTTAAGGAATTTTCATTAATAAACTACATTTTAAGTGCTATTGGACACATTTTAACAAAACAATTTTTCCTTTTGGTAACTATAATTTTCATCGTAAAAATCGGCATCGCGAAAATATGTGACAAATGAAAATTTGTCTGTTTCCTGCAGAAACACTTACAATTCTAGTTGTTGTTGATTTTGATTATATTTAATTGAATATTCAATGATTATTTTTAGATTGTTATTCATCCGCTATTGCAACAGGCATTGTAAAACAAAATTTTCAAATTTGTAGTTTACCGCTTAATTTACCGACGTTTATGACAACTTGGTCTAATGTGGGTCAATGTTTTTTAAGTTCTTTAACAAATTTCATTTTTACTATCAAACAGGTATCAAACCATTTACTTGTGCTTCTGTGTGTATTAATTTATATGCAAGTAAATTTACACGGTCTGTGTGAGGTTGCGTGTAATTTAACTGTCAAATATGGTAAAAGCAATTCTGGGTGTAATCTTTTTACACTCGCTGATAAGATATTGGCAGCTGTCGTAAAATTATGCCTAAAAAATGTGATGTTTACATCGGCGAATTTCCGATGCATCTGCATATCATGTCACTTAAATGTGTTAATTGATGTCAATTATCGGCAGTAACTGCATGTGCGTCACCAATTCAGTTTGATTTATGCCTGGAGGCGAGGATTAACTTAATTAACATGCACTGTATGATTTATATGTACATGTGGTCAGTAAAAAAATGCGGCGAAATCGTTTTCGCTTTGATGTTCAAACTCGGCGAAGTTCTGACACTTTAGGCGACTAAGTTTAGGCGACTAAGTCGCCGAAATCGCCCAGTTGCTAGAGCCCTGATCTATGAAGACCCTTCAAACAATTATATTCTATTATTTAGATCCATTAAAAGCTGAGAGCAGTTATTTCGCATGTTGTGTTGTTTATCCGAAGTGTCTGTGGTCCGCACAAACTTTAGAATTAAAAATCATTTAAGGGTCACTACATTTGAAGTGGAAAATGCCAACTATATGCACTAGACTTGGAACTGATCATAATGTTGGATTTTTCTGAAAAGTTGGATGGAATTGCACTGGATCAGTAGATCTAGTTTTTGGTTTAAGCTTGATTGCGAAACAAGTTGTTGCAACTGTCACAGGGTGAGAAAAATGTGCAGCCTGACCGGGACTCTAACCTGGACCCTCGGAATAACGTACTGCGGCTCAACCGACTCAGCTATCAAGCCGCTTACATACCGGTATATATCTTCTCCCCTATAAAGTGAACAGTTCTGAACCTTGACACAACTTAATTACTTATACGGGGAAGTCAAAGACCGGGCCCGCGAAGCGGGTCCGGGCTTTGGCTTGCCGGGCTATAGACTACACGTGAATATTTAAAAGAAAATCAAATAAAAAACATTTAAAAAATATATAGAATTCTATACCTATAAATAAAATTTTCAGTGTCAGTTCTAGTCGGGCGCCGCCATTTACAATGTATGTCAATGATAATAGGCAGGGTATTCCGATAACGGAACAAATCTCAACTTTTTGGATTAGTAATAATCGTTGAGTGTTCCGAGTGAAAACGGAAGCGGTGTATGTAATATCGAATGACACCTTTAAAACGGAAAGAATGAAAGGATTTTTTAACGACTTCCCGTTTCTCGGCTTTGCCTAATTTCATATCAATAGGCGGGGTATACCGATAACGGAACAAATCTCAACTTTTCGGATTAGTAATAATCGTCCAGTGTTCAGAGTGAAAATGGAAGCGGTGTATGTAATATCGAATGACACCTTTAGTTTAAAACGGAAAGAATGAAAGGAGTTTTTAACAACTTTCCCGTTTATAGGCTTTGCCTAATTTCATATTATTATTCACTTTCGAGTCCACTTCCTGGAACCAACCAGTACTGCTGTCAAATGTAGAAACATGGTCGTGAGGCCATCCATAAAAAAATGTTTGTTTGCAGTAACCCGACCCAGATTTTTCAAGGTGGGTAGGTAGGTCGATTTTTTTTTTATTATTGAACTATACTCCCAAATAAACATGGAACTTCAAAATGCTGGACAATATATGCTTTGATAATCTGGTAACAATTAATAAATTGATAACTGAATTCTAATTTAATAAGACCTACATTTTATTTCTTCTATTAACCTTTAAAAGAACGAAAACAAAGCACAAGGCATAATTTTCTGATTCCAAAAAAATAAATTTTTTATCCAGACCATGAAAAAAATTTTTGAGTAGGGGCAAATTTTGTGAGTCGGTCGCGTTACTGCAAACAAACATTTTTTTTAGGATGGCCTGACCCAAGTAGGACTCGATCTCATGTTCTCTGGGTTGAGACTGAGGCCGACACCTTAACCACTAGCCCACCGTTCCCCTTAAGCCAAGGTAATGATCTAATTTTTGAGGAGACATTTACGTCTATCAAGATTTGTGACGGGCAGACAGACTTTTTTAATCGCCACTACTCTGTAGAGGCGACACAAACTTGTCGTTCGTGTGGAAAAGAGTCAACTCGGCCCTATACCAACTCGGCACGGGTCAACTCGGCCCACTTTAAAAAAATATATTTAACGTAGTAATATTTAAAAAAATATCAAACAAAAACATGTTTACTTAATATCATAATTAAGCTTCTAATTAATTGCAGGTGGTCAATAATCAATTTTAAATGAATGCGTCAATCATAATTATCACCTAATTAATCGGTATCCTTACGAACACACTGATTGATAATAATAGCCTGTGACAATAAGAGTCCCTTTAATGTCTTTAACCAATTTCATTTAATTTGTTTGTAATTGTCAAAAGCTGAAAATTAAGTCCGTGTATTATACATAATTACAAATATTACAAAAAATAGTGATTACACAAACCTAAATATAAATAATTGAAAAGTGGGCCGAGTTGACCCGTGCCGAGTTGGTATAGGGCCGAGCTGACTCGGGGGCCGAGTACGTTTTAGGGCCGAGCTGACCCGGAATCGTTCGTGTTGCTGACATTTATCAAATCGTCAACGGCAAAATTATAATTTATTTTATGTTTTTTATTAATAAAAATCTGTAACAATTCCTTCATTTTGAAATCGAAATAAATCCATAACATTTGTTTATGAGTCAGGAAATGAAATGACTGTGAAAACAGGCATGATTATATCAACCTGTCAGAAAATCGCATTAATTTGACGTAGTTTTTCTAAACTTTATATCTAGTCGAATATTAAAAAAAAAGAAAAGAAAATACGCTTGTTTGAAATATCTATACGAAAAGAAAGGTTTATAGAATGATAAACAAATATATAAAGAATTTCTGACCTGTCATTAAGTCCTTGTAAAGAATCATTTTGATCGGATTATGTTAGATTTTAACCCAACTGAAATCAATTTCAGCGAATTTCGTAAGAACGAACCGGAAAAGGAAGTTATCGGTTGCGCATGCGAAATTCACATTTCAGGCAATTCGTGTTGGGTTCACACCACTAATAGTGAAATAAAAAGAGAAAAGTATTGGACCCACTTTAAATAATATCAAGGTTAGTTTTTTAAAAATCTAGTAACGGCTCGCTTTGTCATTTCTATTTCATTGGGCGTGTTTAAATGTCAAATTGACAGTTCTCTCTCAGTTTTACAACAACTTGGATAATTATAAAATTACAAAGAGGAACAAATTACATTCATTATAAAGGGGCCAGTGACATGAGGACTAGATATATCAAGATGTATCCACACAGAACGAATCATGTCCCAATGTATGCGCACTTTCCCTTTATGGTACGTTGAATTTTTGATATATCAAGTCTCAGAGACCTTGACCTTTTGACATGAAATGTATGTGGCAGGTTACTAGAACTCATCAAGGTGACTCCGAAAATGAAGTTTAATTGTAACAGGTTAATAAGTATTGGAATGAGTCCTATACAAGTCTATTTAAATCACGTACTCCATTGGGTAGGCCAGGCCAAAAGTATAGGGTCCCCCCATAAATTACATCATGTAAACTTCAATTTGCATGGTTTGTATAAAATGCATTATAGTGAAGCGGCATTATCCTCCAAATAGTGTTATCTTCACTTGCAGACTGCCGTAAACAACTTGTTTACAATTATTGTATGTAAGCACTGTAGAATGTTTGAGGTAAAATCCTCTGAAGTCATTTTGCAAAGAAAATTGGTTGGCTACCCTTAGATCTATATAACAAGATCATTTTTATGTGTAAACCATTTTATTCATAGAAATAATCACCTCTTTAGCATGATAACTCAATTTTAAAGTGGAATAAGGGACCATTTCTCATAATGTCAGTCTATGGGAAAATCAATACAATAGTCTGATCTTCTTCACGGGGAAAAACCACAGGATCCTCCACATCGGAGAGTGAATTTATTCAATACAGAAAGGATAAAATGACCCGAAAATAAATGTAAAAAAAAGAGAAAAAATGCACAATCAGATGAACCCTTATGTTAAATAACCAAACGAAAGCTTACTTTAGAGAAGACTGGTGAAATAAAGTAAATTAAACGTCAGCGTAAATATGATTGATTAACATTCACTAATATTTGTTTATTTCTACATGATCATATCTTTGCGTTCAAAGCAATTCTTACTGCATTTTTAAAAATGGCGTTTTAAACCGCTATGTAAATTTAAATTTGATTGGTCAAATAATTTTTTGAGTCCAGCTTAGACAGGTTAATAATGTAAAAGCTGGAAGCCAAGCCTCGGTTAAAGTTCGGATAAATTTGGAGTTTTAGGTTCTCAGAAAAATCCGGAATGATTATAAGAATCTTACACTGGCTGCCGGTACAGACCGGAATATCTAGCTCGAGGGTAACTGTTTACGGCGGTAACGAGGCTCTGCCGAGTTTCCGCTTAAACAGTTACCCGAGATCTAGATATTCCCGTCTGTACCGACAGTCGGTGTTTGATTCTTTTTCTTGCATATTACATACCAATTATTTTCAGAACAGAATTAACGAATACTGATATTTTCATTACGTACTTTTTTCTCATAGTAGCGTATGAACTTACAACTTCATTCATAACGGTTAAGTGACGTCATCCTAAGAACGAAATTCATTCATAAAAGGCGCGCAGCAATGACGTCATTTAAAGCACGCGACTTGTCTTACATGGGGGGTGTAAGACAGGGTTTTCTAGCACCGCTGTAAACGGTAGATAATCCTGTCTGACATGCAAGAAAAACACTTTATTTCATGAAGGTAACATTTAAAGAAATACAATTAACAAACTGACCTTAAATCAAACAAGGTAAAGAAGCACAGATCTATCTACTGTACACACACACATCAAATATAAATACAAACATTTAAATCGACAGACGCATGCATTCTTCAGATTCATCAGACACGTGTATAACAGAATAGTTATGAACTATGTAAATCTTATATTTCGTAGTCGCCATCTTGGGTTACTTTCGCGTGCGTTCTTTCTACATAGCCCAGGCTACTATTTGGGATATTTGCCATATTTATCGGGGTTACACGACTTACCGGAATCGGCCGAATTACCGGAATCGACCGGAATCGGCGGTGAATTACCGGAATCGACCTGTAACTTTGTAATAATTAAACTTTTTAAGTTTTTTTTTCTTGCAATTTTATAAAATATAAACAATATCAATGATTTATGAAAAGATTTTTATAAATAAAATCGCTTTTGATTAATTTAACAAGAGATCTAATATCGGCGAGCTACTGACAAACTGCCCGTGACCGGAATCGGCCTGTTATTTCGTTGTTTATGCAACTTTTAATGTTCCTTTTGCATGTTTTTATAAAACCTAAATATTATCATTAATCTTCCTAGAGATTGTGAAAAAATCGCTTTTAAATAATGATAATAATAAACAAATATTTATGATCAGCGAAAACGGGCAAACTGCCGGAATCGGCAAAGGATTACCGAAATCGGCCAGTAATTTGCTTATCTATATACTTTAAACAAAATGTTTGCACCCTTGATTATAAATAAACAATAGCAATGATATGTAATCAGAGTATTGTCAATAAAATAACTTTTTATTAATTAAACAAGATATTTAATATCGGCGAGTTACTGCCATACTGTCGGAATCGGCGAAGGATTACCGGAGTCGACGTATAATTTAGTCTATTGTACTTTTTAACGTTTTCGTTGCATTGTTAATATTCATCTTATAAAATATAAATATTATGAAAGATATTTAAAAGTTTCTTTCTTTCTTTTATTTTGTAAATTTCAATTCGCCTTTGGTTAATAAAGCAAGAGATCGAAGATCGGCGAGTTACATATACTGTCATACAGCCGAAATAGGCGAATGATTACCGGAATCGGCCTGTATTATTGTAATTTATGGACTTTGCAAGAAAAAAATGCAAACAATATAATAGATATCTAAAAAGATTTCTGTAAATGAAGAATCCTTATTAAATAATAAGCTAGAGATCTAAGGTCGGCGAATTACTGCCATATCGCATAATTATATGCAGTGCCAGGGCTATCGGACAATTACCGGAATCGGTCTGTTTTTCCCCACCAATATTTCAACGTTTGAAAAATAACCTTGACTTATTTTATTAAATACAAACGATTTTTATAATGTTTATTGAAAAGAAGCAAAAGATTTATGAAAAATTACTGTTATAAATAATAAAAAGATTAATATTGAAGATCGGCAAAAACGGGAAACCTGTCGGAATAGGCGATAGATTACCGGAATCGACCTGTAATTTGGTTATTTGTGAACTTTTTGAATATTTCTTTTGAATGTTTTATATAAGATATAAGTATTTTCAACGATATTCATTTTTGTAAGTAAATTTGCTTTTGATTAATAAAACAAGAGACCTAAGATCGGCGAATTACTGTCATTCTGCCGATATAGGGGAAGGATGGGCGGAATCAGCCTGTAATATAGTTATTTTTATGTTATTTTATTGAATGAAAATAATATCATTGATATAAAAAGATTTTTTGAGAAATAAAGATCACTTTTTTACTATAAACTAGATATCTAAGATAGACTAATTACTATCATAGTGCCTGAATTAACAGGTAAATACAGGAATTAGTCTGTTATTTTGTTATATTTCAGCGTTTTAAAAATATCTTGCCATATTTTATTAAATACAAACAATTCAAATGATATTTAATAATATTTATTGTAATCGCTATTACATAATAAACAAGGTGGTCTATGATTTCTTCCATACCACCGAATCGACGAGCGATTACCGGAATCGGCTTCACTTCGTCTAGGATTACTGGAATCGGTTCTAATTTTGTTATGAATGTGAACTCAATATTATTATTATCATTTATTTTTGCATGTATTTACAAACATTATCATTGATCTTTTATGGAATAATGCAATATCGTCTTTACATTATATTTTTTCAGGACATTGCTAACAGAGGATTGTTTGAAATGACGGATAACAATAGGTCAGTTTAGTCTTTCTTTATGTTTGCATAACTCAATTCTTGATTTCATAAAGTAGTCGATTTATAATTACATGCAATAATTTTTATTTGAATCTTTATTTAAACAATACAAACCTCATGAAATGTTCACATGAAATCAATGTTTTACCAGGCAGTTAAATCCAACTTACTTGACAGTTCATGGTCATTCTGGAGTATCAAATCAATTGTCGTCATTTGCGTTATTGGTGCACCATAAAAATATTACAAAGATTGCAAATAAGTCAATCGTTGAAACATAGATTCTTTAGTCTTAAATAGTAAACAAATCATATATACCCGTAACGTATAAAACAGTGAGATATGGATGTTAACTATACACGCACAGATGATACTGTCACTTTATTGGAAGTAAACGAGCTGTATATTGGGAGCTGTGTATTGGGAAGTGTGATATACTACAAAACAGTGGGGTGCCAATATACGGTATGCTGATATATTTCATAGTGGGAGAGACTATCTGTTAGAGAATGCCTGTTGTTAGGCAAGCTGTAGATGAATTAAGTCATAGGATTTATTGAACTTCATAATTTTTAAAGACTTAAGATTTAGTCAATGTAAAAACTAAACAACAATATAAACACCCTGTATAGATCTTAAGATTCTTTTCAAAGTTTAGCATAATTTCTAACCGTTTGACCCATTTAATTGTTAATTAAAAATGGAAGAAGATCCTTTAAGTAAAGGACTATGATATATACATGTAGTTACTTGTAGAACATCCCAAATAAACACACAATAGTTAAATAATGTGATGTATATATATTTTTTCATCTTTGATTAAATATAAACAATATCAATGATATGTAATCAGATTTTTGTAAATAAAATCTCATTGATAAATGATTAATTAAACAAGATATTTAATATCGGCGAGTTACTGCCATACTGTCGGAATCGGCGAAAGATTACCGAAATCGGCGTATAATTTTGTTATTAATAAAGATTTAAAAAAAAGGTTCTTGCATCTTTATACAATATCAATGAAATGTAAAAAAATGTAAATAAAATCGCTTTTGATTAATTTAACAAGAGATCTAATATCGGCGAGCTACTGTCAAACTACCCGAATAACAATCCTTCCGACAGTATGACAGTAACTTGCTTATCTAGTTTAATTAATAAAGCGTGATTTTGTTTATAAAAATCTTTGTACATGTCAATTCTTAAAAAGTTCATGAATAAAATTATTTAATTGCCGATTCTGGTAATAATTCCCCGATTCCAGCAGTATGGCAGCTGGAACATACGATATATCGTATGTCCCAGATGACAGTAACTTGCTGATCATAATTAAATCTCTTGTTTAATGAATCAAATGTGCTTTTTCATCAAAATTACAGGCCGATTCCGGTAATCATTCCTCGATTCCGGCAGTATGACAGTAACTAGCTGATCTTAAGTATGTTGCTTAATTAATCTTAAGCGATTTTTATTTATAAAAATATTTTTACATGTCATTAATATTGTTTATATTTTATAAAAGATGCAAGATTTTTTTTTAAAAGTTCATAAATAACAAAATTACAGGCCGATTCCGGTAATCATTCCCCGATTCCAGCTACAGCTTGCTTAACAACACGCTTTCTCTAACAGACAGACCCTCCCACTATGAAATATATCAGCATACCGTATATTGGCACCCCACTGTTTTGTAGTACATCACACTTCCCAATACACAGCTCCCGATATACAGCTCGTTTACTTCCAATAAAGTGACAGTATCATCTGTGCGTATATAGTTAACATCCATATCTCACTGTTTTATACGTTACGGGTATATATGATTTGTTTACTTTTTAAGACTAAATAATCTATGTTTCAACGATTGACTTATTCGCAACCTTTGTAATATTTTTAATGGTGCACCAGTAACGCAAATGACGACAATTGATTTGATACTCCAGAATGACATTGAACTGTCAAGTAAGTACGATTTAACTGCCTGGTAAAACATTGATTTCATGTGAATATTTTATGAGGTTTGTATTGTTTAAATAAAGATTCAAATAAAAATTATTGCATGTAATTATAAATCGACTACTTTGTGAAATCAAGAATTGAGTTATGCAAACATAAAGAAAGACTAAACCGACCTATTGTTATCCGTCATTTCAAACAATCCTCTGTTAGCAATGTCCTTGAAAAATATAATGTAAAGACGATATTGCATTATTCCATAATAGATCAATGATTATGTTTGTAAATACATGCAAAAATAAATGATAATAATTATATTAAGTTCACATTCATACCAAAATTAGAACCGATTCCAGTAATCCTAGATGAAGTGAAGCCGATTCCGGTAATCGCTCGTCGATTCGGTGGTATGGAAGAAATCATAGATCACCTTGTTTATTATGTAATAGCGATTACAATAAATATTATTAAATATCATTTGAATTGTTTGTATTTAATAAAATATGGCAAGATATTTTTAAAACGCTGAAATATAACAAAATAACAGACTAATTCCGGTATTTCCCTGTTAATTCAGGCACTATGATAGTAATTAGTCTATCTTAGACATCCAGTTTATAATAAGAAGTGACCTTTATTTCTCAAAAAATCTTTTTATATCAATGATATTATTTGCATTTAATAAAATAACATAAAAATAACTATAGTATACAGGCTGATCCCGCCCATCCTTCCCCTATATCGGCAGAATGACAGTAATTCGCCGATCTTAGGTCTCTTGTTTTATTAATCAAAAGCAAATTTACTTACAAAAATGAATATCGTTGAAAATGTTTATATCTTATAAAAACATGCAAAAGAAATATTTAAAAAGTTCACAAATAACCAAATTACAGGTCGATTCCGGTAATCCATCGCCTATTCCGACAGGTTTCCCGTTTTTTGCCGATCTTCAATATTAATCTTTTTATTATTATACAACAGCGATTTTTCATAAATCTTTTGCTTCTTATTTGATACCGATTTCAATAAACATTATAAAAATCGTTTATATTGTTTGTTTTTAATAAAATAATTCAAGGTTATTTTTTAAACGTTGAAATATTGGGTGGGGAAAAAAACAGACCGATTCCGGTAATTGTCCGATAGCCCTGGCGGCTGGCACTGCATATAATTATGCGATATGGCAGTAATTCGCCGACCTTAGATCTCTAGCTTATTATTTAATAAGGATTCTTCATTTACAGAAATCTTTTAAGACATCTATTATATTGTTTGCATTTTTTCTTGCAAAGTCCATAAATTACAATAATACAGGCCGATTCCGGTAATCATTCGCCTATTTCGGCTGTATGACAGTATATGTAACTCGCCGATCTTCGATCTCTTGCTTTATTAACCAAAGGCGAATTGAAATTTACAAAATAAAAGAAAGAAAGAAACTTTTAAATATCTTTCATAATATTTATATTTTATGAGATGAATATTAACAATGCAACAAAAACGTTAAAAAGTACAATATCTAGACTAAATTATACGTCGATTCCGGTAATCCTTCGCCGATTCCGACAGTATGGCAGTAACTCGCCGATATTAAATATCTTGTTTAATTAATAAAAAGTGATTTTATTGACAATACTCTGATTACATATCATTGATATTGTTTATTTATAATCAAGGGTGCAAACATTTTGTTTAAAGTATATAGATAAGCAAATTACAGGCCGATTTCGGTAATCCTTTGCCGATTCCGGCAGTTTGCCCGTTTTCGCTGATCATAAATATTTGTTTATTATTATCATTATTTAAAAGCGATTTTTTCACAATCTCTAGGAAGATTAATGATAATATTTAGGTTTTATAAAAAACATGCAAAAGGAACATTAAAAGTTGCATAAACAACGAAATAACAGGCCGATTCCGGTCACAGGCAGTTTGGCAGTAGCTCGCCGATATTAGATCTCTTGATAAATTAATCAAAAGCGATTTTATTTATAAAAATCTTTTCATAAATCATTGATATTGTTTATATTTTATAAAATTGCAAGAAAAAAAAACTTAAAAAGTTTAATTATTACAAAGTTACAGGTCGATTCCGGTAATTCACCGCCGATTCCGGTCGATTCCGGTAATTCGGCCGATTCCGGTAAGTCGTGTCGTGCACAAACATCTAATATTTAATAACAAAACATTTCATTCTTTCATTCATACAAATCATTTTATAACAACAAAATACGTTTTTATACATTATATAAAAATAAATCTTAATTTCGTAGACCCGATCTTATTTTCGCTTTACACGGCGATTTGAGCCAGAGGTGCCAGTATCAATACCAAATACAAAACAACCGATAAAATAATAATATTTTTTTCCACTATCAAAATTATAGTTTATAGCATATTTTGTATTAGGCCTTACATGTATCCTATATATGTTTCTATTAGCAGTTGTTCCAAGTGTATACGTGTCATTTTTCGAGAACACTAGAATATCTGAAATGTAGGAAGGAGTTAATCTTGTGTAGATTTAGATATTAATAATGTAGTATGATACGTGCATCTCTAAGGGGCAGATAATCCCTGAAAGCCAAGTCATTTTTTACGCTTAATTATTTCTCTTTGTACTTGCAATATTTGCCATTTTCTCTGCAGAATTTTGCCCCTTCCCTTTTCTATGTTGCCCTTTTTCAACTATCTAGCTAAAAAAGTGGGACGCGCTGTTCGCGGACGGATCTTGTTTCATTTTTGTGTGCCATCAATTAAGATTCGTTTCGAGGCAACAAAAAGAAACAAATTTCAGCTTTAAAAATCAAAATAATTATACTATCAAGAATAATCGTTTAATATATGAGATAGTTTTCAAAATTCAAATTTAATTGAAAAATTAAACTTATAAATGATTATAAATTTAAAACAAATACAGTTAATTTAAAAAATTGTGTATATCATACTTTTTTGCCATGGCAAGGCTCCTTCGTCCGAGCTGATCCAATGGCGTAATAAATAGTTTTATCTTTTGGTTTCCTTAATAGCTGCGCTTGGCACAGACACAAAGATTGTATAGTCTAGGTTTTGACAAAGACATTTGGGATGTGAAGCTCTATAATAGTCGTTGAAATTAAAAAAAAAATCAAACCAGTTTATAGTAAATTTTTTTGTATACATGTATATGATAAGTATATATGCTAAGATTGACAAGTATACATTTTATTTTGATTTTAAGTCGTTTGGAGCGCCACAGTGTTCGTGGCTTTTGACCTCCCCTCCAGACACCCGATACAAAGTAACGTTCTGCATTCTCAGCAAGGTCATTTGGCGATGCATAACACCATTCGTCCGTTAGTCGTAATACAGGCATCGGTTTGCCATGCTAGAACGAAATGTAAGTGCATCATCTCCGACAAAAGTACACTGTCAACAACCAGAGGTTATGGTGGAGGTTATTTATAGTACCATCATGGCAACGGTACACTTCTATGACTGGCTTTCTGTCAATATACATGTATTAAATATATAATTTTAATTATGAAAAACCAGATCAACAAGGAAGGGCGGCGTTCCCGCACACAACCCAGCAACACGAGACTACCGGCGTAAAGCCCATGACAGGGCACAAAGCAAAGCACGGACGGGAAGATCACCATAATAATACACAATAGGAAATAATAGAAACCGACAAGGATACTAAAGGGACGATTAACTAATAGGCCTACAAACGTAAAAGGGTGTTGGGGAAGGGGACTAGAAGGTCGGTGAGGGGGAATTAAAACAAAATACAAGAAGCGCCGCAATGCGACGAAAACCAGTTTTTTTTAACGACCAAGTTTTGATGCGTCAGCTATCAATAGGTCAAAGTGCACTGTAGTTATTGAGTAGAAGCTGAAAATTCTATTGTAAGCAAATGATTTTGACCTTGCTCCCAGATATCTAAGTGGCAATCAAAAGCTGCCACACAGCAAGTTTGGTGTCTAAAGGTCAAATTCAAGTTATTACGTGAAACTGAATACATTAACCTTGATCACAGACAACTGGGTAGCAATCCAAAGCTCTCTCTTGATATAAGCTACCCATTCATCAAGTTTGGTGTCAATAGGCCAAAGCAAACTAAATTTATTGAGCAGAAACGGAATTTCTATTTTCAGTATCAGTGACCTTGACCACTGACACCTGGGTCGCAATCCCAAGCTGCCTCTTGATATAACCTACCTGTACACCAAGTTTGGTGTCAATAGGCCAAAGCAAACTCAAGTAATTGAGCTGAAACTGAATTTCTCTTTTAGTAACAGTGACCTTGACCTTGATCACAGATACCTGGGTGGCAATCCCAAGCTACCTCTTGATATAAACTATCCATACACCAAGTTTGGTGTCAATAGGTCAATTTAAGCTGAAACTGAATTTCTATTTTTAGTAACGGTGACCTTGACCTTGATCACAAACACCTGGGTAGCAATCCCAAGCTGCCTCTTGATACATGTATAAGTTACCTACAGATCAATAAGACGTCAAAAGGCCAAAGCAAATTCAAGTTTTTGAGTGGAAACTGAATTTCTATTTTTAGTAACAGTGACCTTGACCTTGATCACATACCACTGGATAGCAATTTCAAGCTGCCTCTTGATATAAGCTACCTACAGATGAAATTAGGCGTCAATAGGCCAAAGCAAACTCAAGTTATTAAGCGGAAACTGAATTTCTATTTTTAGTAACAGTGACCTTGACCTTGATCACAAACACCTGGGTAGCAATCCCAAACTGCCTCTTGATATAAGCTATACATACACCAAGTTTGGTGTCAATAGGCTAAAGCAAACTTAAGTTATTAAGCGGACACTGAATTTCTGTTTTAGTAACAGTGACCTTGACCTTGATCACAAACACCTGGGTCGCAATCCCAAGCTGCCTCTTGATATAACCTACCTGTACACCAAGTTTGGTGTCAATAGGCCAAAGCAAACTCAAGTAATTGAGCTGAAACTGAATTTCTCTTTTAGTAACAGTGACCTTGACCTTGATCACAGATACCTGGGTAGCAATCCCAAGCTACCTCTTGATATAAACTATCCATACACCAAGTTTGGTGTCAATAGGTCAATTTAAGCTGAAACTGAATTTCTATTTTTAGTAACGGTGACCTTGACCTTGATCACAAACACCTGGGTAGCAATCCCAAGCTGCCTCTTGATACATGTATAAGTTACCTACAGATCAATAAGACGTCAAAAGGCCAAAGCAAATTCAAGTTTTTGAGTGGAAACTGAATTTCTATTTTTAGTAACAGTGACCTTGACCTTGATCACATACCACTGTATAGCAATTTCAAGCTGCCTCTTGATATAAGCTACCTACAGATGAAATTAGGCGTCAATAGGCCAAAGCAAACTCAAGTTATTAAGCGGAAACTGAATTTCTATTTTTAGTAACAGTGACCTTGACCTTGATCACAAACACCTGGGTAGCAATCCCAAACTGCCTTTTGATATAAGCTATACATACACCAAGTTTGGTGTCAATAGGCTAAAGCAAACTTAAGTTATTAAGCGGAAACTGAATTTCTGTTTTAGTAACAGTGACCTTGACCTTGATCACAGACACCTTGGTAGCAATCCCAAGCTGCCTCTTGATATAAGCTATCCATACACCAAGTTTGGTGTCAATAGGCCAAAGCAAACTCAAGTTATTGAGCGGTAACTGTATTTCTATTTTTAGTAATTGTGACCTTGACCTTGATCACAGACACCTGTGTAGCAAACTCAAGCTGCCTCTTGATACACAGGTACATACACAGCAAGTTTGGTGTCAATAGGCCAAAGCAAACTAAAGTTATTGAGCGGAAACCAAAAGTTGACGCCCGGCATTACAATAACCCGGTTTTCGTTGAAAACCTGGTTAAAAACTAGGGGCAAAGGGAAGATACTTACCGTAGTCGAGAAAAGAACAAGGGGCACAAAAGTGTCACCATAATAGTATGAAACATTAGACATACATCTGAGGTTCACAGAGGGGGCCTGCCTTGGAACGGTCAGCAGCATAAGCACCACTGGGGAGTTTAAACCGGTTAATGGTGCACCAAACCCTACTCTTAGCCCCAACATGTTCCTTTAAAACGAGACATTGTAAATAAAATGAATCCCCACCAAGTGAAATTCTAACAGTTGCAACGGTTACAACAAGTGAAATGAGTAAAACACAGAAATGATCATGTAGAAACATATAAAAGCAAACCCAATGAATATAACAAAAGTTTCAATGGCTTTAAGGAAGACAGAGCAACAAAAAATCACCACAAGGGCCCGACGAAGCAAGGAAAAACCTGTTTCCATGGAGGTCTGTATAGTATATGTTGTTTAGTGATTCTATGCCCCTAGTTATGCAAATACTCATGGCATATGACTTTTGACATACGCCTCGCTATTGTTTTGACGTATATTCAATTCTATGCTCTATCCAAGGGCAGATCTAGTGTTGTACAACCATCTAGTCTATTTCTATAACTTCAACAGCAGCTATTGCTTATACAAATCTCTGAAAAAGGATGGTCAGCTCAAAGCAATAAAAACAGCAAGTTTGCATGAAAATTGCAGATTCGGTTTGAATGAGTCTGTAATAAGGGACATCCGTCACGCCCCCTAGCACCGGCTTTAGCAATACTTAATGTGCTGGAATTAATGATCCGGAATAACCAAAACATATAACAACACTGAAGTGAAGTATGGGGCAACGTTTTACAGCTGCCACACGGCACTTGACACCAGTCCTGTTGTTGTGAAGTACTAGTATAAAACTCGGGAAAAGGGTGGTCCCTCTAAAGCTTCTTCATTTTCGTGTTGGTGGGTTAAAATCAGCTGCTGCCTTTGTCCAACTGAGAGGTGATGCACATCAATTTAATTACTTGTAATAAGCAATGTTAATTGTATATAATTATCGATGTGCAAGGAGTATGGAACAATCACCAATGTACATAATTTATCTATGGAAAGCTCTTTGGAACGTTGGGGAAATTGTTATGTAGCTCATTAGATGCGGATGACACAGAACAGCAGTGATAACAACGCAGTAGTGTCATATTTTGTTAACGGTTTGTTGGCCTTTCCGGACAGATTGATTAACGAACCTTCATCGGAATGGGATTGGTAGTGCTTCGGAACACTCGCGATCGACGAATAGTCCAAACAAGCATTCACGACGAGTAAGCAAACAAGGACTCGCCACGAATTATAACTGGTACCAAAGCGAAAGGACTATCAGACAACTGTGCGTCTACCTGCCCGTTAGTGATTCATAATGGAACATATTCCGAATCATTTGACAAATGATTTGTACATGCTCAAACTATTTTTTCTGATAGCGAACACCAACGAATATTGGCGATGAAATTCTAACACAACCCGTTCATAGAACGAACCTTTCATTGATACATATATAGAATTAAAATCGGTACATATTCTGTTGATTCTTCGTCTAGTTGTGTAAGGACTGTAAGGGAAATTCTTTGTTGTATTTTATCTTTGATTAGATTTTTATTTAAATATCAATTGCAACTTTTCGTTTCTTTCCGACAAACCTCAGATTAGGAGTTATGTGCTTACACAGAAGTAGTTTACTTCAGTAAATTACATCGTGTAAAACTCGACCTTAATTAAGTAAATTTACAGAAATAAAAGTAAAAAAAATAACATACATGTGCGCCGCATTGTAATGCATTTAGTTTGATCGCGCAATGTTGCAACGAACTCAGGTCTAGTTTTTTGTAATCGCTCCTACTAGGTTAAGTTGTGTTTGGGCGGTTGTTATTCCGAAGACGGATGAACGAACAGATTGCAGTGATTCTGTTATGTATAAACTTGATCAGAATATTGTTGTTAAAATATGATCATAATCCAATAAAAAGTAATAACAGTTTGATTATATCTTTAAAATGATAATCACAATCCGATTATGTTTTAAATCACGTCAGTTTGTGTATTTCTTTACCATTTCTTTATACTTTAAAGACTTATTTTTTATCATGTTTACATAAAATGTACATTAGATGTACTATAGATATACATGTATTGTACTCGTGCATATGGTAATAACACAAACAGCAAAGCTTTCCTCACAAAAGCACAACAGTGTTGTTTGTTTCTTTGGTTTTTGTAGGAAGTGAGTTAGGACTTTAATGTATTTGTCTGCGGGTATGACTGAAAGAAATTACGATACAACTCGGAATGATTAATATGTCTACTGATAAACCACGTAATTGCGAGCTATCTGTAGACATGTATCTCTTGTAGAAGGCATTTGCAACGTAAACTGATTTATTTCAGTTTTGAATTAGTTATGCATAAAATGTGTTGATATGTCGCGTGATTTTTGTTTTTTAAGGTAACAGAATATAACAGGCACTATTTATACATTTGTATTAAATCTATTCAATAATGGAATCAGTTTCATTACTTAAATGGCATTAAGTTTATATAAATGACAAAACGTTTCTTCTATAAGAATAATTGACAAACAAGCGCATTATCTTAAACATTGGTTTATTATCATAAAACCGACAGTTGTGGTGTTTAAGGAAGAATACTCGTTTATTCAAATATTGTCAAAACATCACATGCTTTTATCCTCCCGAGGATCCAAATCTTGATCAAGCACAGTGGGACATATGCCCATAAGCAGTTGCACGAAACAAGTTATGTTATCACAACAAGGCAAACGCCATTCAAAATAAACAAAAGGAATATACAACACAATTCCGGACAAAACAAAGCCAGCGCCATAGATGAATTCTATTTTTGGATTGGATATGAATGGCGCTATGACCATAAATGAACATATTGCCAAAGCCAGTACAGCTATAAATAATGGAATTCTAAAGTCGTCTTCGTTCCTTTCATCATTTCGACGTTGATAACGTATTCGCAGAAAAGAGATTATCGTAAGCACGTTTGTTAAAAAACCAACAAAACTTACTAAGTTGATTAGTTCTCCTATATCACCAGGAATCAGCATAACCAAGGAGAAAACAGTGTTTAAGAAGAGAGACGCCAAGGGTATTCGAGATTTGTGATGTAAAAATGAAAGAACTTCAGGTAAATGACCTGCGCGCGCAGCTGCAAATCGTACTCTGACATTGCTGAAAAAGCCGCCGTTGGAGGTACCATGTACGGAGCACATAACGCTTATCGGTATGAGTATGGCAGCAGGTCCTAAGACACGTTCGCCCCACGTGAATGCAACAGCTGGGACTGCTAGAAATTCTGATTTTTCTAACATTACAAAGTATGAAACATTTGTCGTGATGTAGATGATTGTGATTAATGTCATTGAAATAATGATTGCCTTTGGAATATTTTTCTTCGGTTGAATGATTTCTTCAGCAAAGTCATTTAAGTTTGTATATCCATCGTACGCCCACATACAGCTGTATATTGCTAATGTTATTATTGATATATCATCTGTTGTACCGTGGAAAGAATCATTGAAATTCTCTGTTTTACCTTGGAAAAGATAAACAAATCCTCCGACGGTTATAACGATAAGTGCCAAAACCTTAAAACACGTGAATAATCCCTGCATAGAAGAAACGAGACGAACGCTAATTGTGTTCGTAATAGCAAGAAGCAAAATCTCTACGGCAGCTATTGACTTTCGTATGCTGTCCGGCGCTTCGCACTTTCCAAATATTGGAGCACAGAAATAGTCCGCAAAAACAAGAGCCAGCACAGCACGACCTCCACTTTGTGTTACAGTAAACTGTGTCCAAGATATAAGAAACGCAGGAATACCTCCGATGCCTGTTTTGATGATAGTGTAATCTCCACCAGATTTCGGAAGAAGAACACCGAGTTCAGCATAGACAAGTCCAATTACCATTGACAAAAATCCACATAAAGCCCAGATGACCAAACTCATCCCAATAGAGCCAGAATTCTTTAATGCTCCCCTTGGAGAGATGAAAATTCCCGATCCAATCACCGCTCCCATGATAAACGCAATACCTCCAAATAGCCCTATTCTTTCTTTCACTCGGATGCGGTCTGTTTCTACAGTAACTTCAATTTTATTTCCATCGATGCTTGTCACCGCCTTTTCGCTCTGATCCATTATTCTCAAAATTTGAAACACGTTTAGCCAAAGATAATGATTTAATCGTAAAGCGCTTGTCTTTAATCAACGACTTCAATTGTCTATTTGATTATTGTCCTGTGCTTCCAAACACCTTTGGCTAAAACTCAGCAGCGCTTTATTTTGTGTATTTTTTACTGTCCTATCCGTTAATGATGATCTGGTCATGTCATTTTTACATATATTACGTATAATATATTTCTGTCACGTGGCATTTAGGCCATACAGAATATTATTATTTGTGCACAGTTTGGGTAAAGATATGCCTTTATATGTAAAAATGGTAAAATGCAGTAAATTCATCTTGAAAGAAAATTATTTTACTATTTAAAAAAAAGGTCGATGGTTGATAAATTGAGGAAACTATAAAAATCATTCAGCTTTTGAAATTTAAACCAAAAGCCACTTTTTCATTTGCATTTGTCGTTCTTTACCGAAGAATGATGAAAAGAGAAATTAGTGTAACATGATCAGGTAGGTTTTTATGTAATCTTATTGTGATCTTTTCTGTAAAATACTTCTGATACAATGTAATTATAAAAAAACAATGACTATTTATTACACTATTTTTTTGTGACATATTTCTGTTTATTTTATTTTTTGAGAGTGTAGGGGGTGACATATCTGTTAAGAACGCCGCCTTTGCGGAGAAATAGTCGCCCAAATGCAAATTTGTTAAAATTGAACAATATATATTGTGGTTCGATTATGTGAAAAGTTATATCAATTTTGAACCCGTCCTTTGAACAAACTATTACCAATCATTGAATGTGATAAACGATTTGATTGCTTTTGATAGATTGAAAATTATATTTTCACCATCTGAATTACATATTAAAACCAGACATGCACTGCGCTTGTCTTGCTCACAACGAGGTTATGGTGCTCACAACGAGGATTAAAGCAAAAAAGGGTATATCTTCGTTTCTATGAAGACTTTCAGGTAATAATTTACGCTGAAGACTTGTGGGCATCTGTTTTAGGTTAGAATGCACAAAACTTCACCAGAATCGACGTTTTCAATGTTAAATTTGGTCCGGAGAGAAGTTGTCTCCAGTTTTCCAGCTACCCCGAGTGACTGCGTCGCACGGTATTTCCATCAAATGGTCGACCAACAGGCAATATCTTTACATGTGCATACACGGAAAACACATCGCTAGCTAACTGCATTCCGATATTTTCACATAAATGTCTGTAATCTTCAAAAATTATGAAAAACTCACCTTGTTTATCGTGTCACACGTCCTAGATGGGTGCTCACAACGAAGAACGGAAGTTGCTCACAACATTTTTACCGATGGACATTTTACACTCGTTGTGAGTTAAACGGGTGTGGTCATAATAATAAACCCCAGCAAATATGAGCCAATCAACTTCTGGAGTGCGGGTAACTAATACCTGCACTCCAGTTAAACGCACTGTGCATGTACACGCCCGTTTAACTCACAACGAGTGAAAAATGTCCATCGGTAAAAATGTTGTGAGCAACTTCCGTTCCTCGTTGTGAGTACCCATCTATGACAAGTGACACGATAAACAAGGTGAGTTTTTCATAATTTTTGAAGATTACAGACATTTATGTAAAAATATCGGAATGCAGTTAGCTAGCGATGTGTTTTCCGTGTATGCACATGTAAAGATATTACCTGTTGGTGGACAATATGATGGAAATATCGTGCGACGTAGTCACTCGGGGTAGCTGGAAAACTGGAGACAACTTCTCTTTGGACCTAATTTAACATTGAAAACGTCGATTCTGGTGACGTTTTGTGCATTCTAACCTAAAACAGATGCCCACAAGTCTTCAGCGTAAATTATTATCTGAAAGTCTTCGTAGAAACGAAGATATACTCTTTTTTGCTTTAATCCTCGTTGTGAGCACCATAGCCTCGTTGTGAGCAAGACAAGCGCAGTGCTTGTCTTGTTTTAATATGTAATTCAAATGGCAAGAATACAATTTTCAATCTACCAAAAGCAATCAAAACGTTTTTGTACAATAGTTTTTCTTTGCAATAGTTCTTCTTTTTCTTTTTTTTTGAAAATTATTATTCATATTCAAAGTCATCAGATTAACAGAAGAACTAATCAGTGGAGGTAAATCAGGTACAATGTATTTAATTTCGTATACTCTAGTGTGGCACGAGTGAACATCACGGGGTGTTTATGAACATTTCAACAATGTGCACACATACATGTGTTTATCCTGAGCTGAAGACTGGCCAAGTTATGTAAAACAAGAACTATCACGGTAAGTTGACAATGCCCCTGAAGTGGCGCTTTGTCCTTTGATTTAATGACCAGATAGATTATTTGTTTTTGGACAATTAGATCTTCAATGTGAAGGTAATTCAAGGTCAAGGTGAAATAAATATAGGTCAGTTGGAAGGTCTTGTCCAAAGGGGCATTGTGTCCAAATATGAATTAATTCCACTTACTTATAAAGAAGATATGACCAATGTTAAAGTTTGTGGATGTTCTAGAAGGTCATTCACGGTACAAGGTAAAAAAATACAGATCAGTTTGAAGGTCTTGCCTAAAGGGGTGTTGTTTCAAAATATGAGTAGAATCCGTATACTAATAAGGAAGTTATGACCAATTTTTAAGTTTTTGGACAATTTGACTTTCAAGGTGAAGGTCATTCAGAGGTCAAGGTCAAAAGATTATAGGATAGTTGAAAGGCCTTGTCCAAAGATGTGTTGTGCCTAAACATTATGCCAGGACATTATGGCCAATCTTAAATGTTTTTGGACAATTTGACCTTCAAGGTAAAGGCCATTCAGGGGTCAAGGTAAAAAATACAGGTCCGTTGGAAGGTGCTAAGGGATGTTGTGTTCAATTATGAATCAAATCCGTTTACTAATAAGGAAGTTATTGCCAATGTTAAAGTTTTCAGACAGATTGACGGACTGACATACGGATAGTTCAAAACTAATATGCCACCCTTTGGGGTATGCACAACGTCTTGCAAAAAATGCTGCTGTGCAAAAACGTTTAAATTGCTGTGGTAGATTGAAAATTATATTTTCACCATCTCAATTACATATTAAAACCATACACGCACTGCGCTTGTCTTGCTCACAACGAGGTTATGGTGCTCACAACGAGGATTAAAGCAAAAAAGGGTATATCTTCGTTTCTATGAAGACTTTCAGAAAATAATTTACGCTGAAGACTTGTGGGCATCTGTTTTAGGTTGGAATGCACAAAACGTCACCAGAATCGACGTTTTCAATGTTAAATTAGGTCCAAAGAGAAGTTGTCTCCAGTTTTCCAGCTACCCCGAGTGACTGCGTCGCACGATATTTCCATCAAATTGTCCACCAACAGGCAATATCTTTACATGTGCATACTCGGAAAACACATCGCTAGCTAACTGCATTCCGATATTTTTACATAAATGTCTGTAATCTTCAAAAATTATGAAAAACTCACCCTGTTTATCGTGTCACACGTCAAAGATGGGTGCTCACAACGAGGAACGGAAGTTGCTCACAACATTTTTACCGATGGACATTTTTCACTCGTTGTGAGTTAAACGGGCGTGATGTATGTGCATACGATTTAACTCTCAAACAATTTCAACAGAAAAAGCCTCAAACTATGATACAATCAATATTGTATCATAGTTTGGGGACCTTTCTGTTGAAAATGTGTCAGATGTATGGCTTACATATATCGTGCCCTCCATCTCGTGACCACTCACCCCCCAAACACACTCCGTGTCTAAAATATTAATTCCTTTCTAATACTCTGTGAGATTTTGTTCGCTTCGTAACCTTCATTAATTAAATCGTGGTGAATATTTATGAACAAAAATATTAATCACGTGACTTCGAACTCGTTTAAGTCACATACGTATATATGACTATGCGATGTTATTTTACTTTAATATTTCATTTGTTCAGTTCTTGCAATGTTTTCATTACTGAAAAAAAAAATCTTCAATTATCATTTTTTTCTTTAAAATTATGTTATGCCATTTTTAACATGAATAACTCGATTTTGGGTAATTTCAAGTACTTTCATCATTTTCTGTTAAACCCAATACACGCCTTTCTACGCCTTTTCACTCCACTTTTTGTTGTCTCAATGGTGAAAAAATGCTTTATTTAGGCCCCCAACACCTGTTTTTGTTTGAGAAAAGTTGTTGAAATAAGTGATCACTTTTTCGGCGCCATCCCTATCCAAAATGTACATTAGAAGGGTACTAGACGGGTATGTGCTCCCTTCTGTTTGGGATTTGAAGGGGGCAGCAGCCCCCCCTCATCTCCAAGAAAATTTTGGACTTATGAGAGGCTAAAATGACCTCAGGTCGATTATAAGTTAACGTGTAACCAACGCTGAAAAGCCTTTGACTCTATCTCAATCCATTGAGAAGTTGCAGCACTGTGAAATCAATTTTGATGGAAAAAATTCAACGCAAAATAGTGACTTTTGGCAATTTTGAAATGTTCCCTTGTTGCCATGGTAACAGGAAATTTAAGACTGAGCATGTCGTTACAAAGATAATCGTCCAGTCAACATTTGTGCCAAGTATTGAAACAGTTTTATAGTTTTATAGCAATTTGAACCTTGTAAGGGAGACTTTTCAATGAAAACAGCCATTTTTCACAAAATGTTCCTGCAGTAATTGGTAATTGGTACGCTTCTGTGTGTCTAGTTGGCGCGCGTTGTTGGACTTTCGTCTTGTCATCTTGTCGCTACCGCGGCACGCTAAACGGCGCGTTGTCGTGCGGCGCGTTGTCGCAATGTCGCCCTGTCGCTTGGCTTATAACTCAATCCTTCAATTTGAACTGAGCGACAATGTGACATCGCGACAACACGCCGCACGACAACGCGTCGTTTTGCGTGCCGCGCTAGACAAGACGACAGCGCGACAACGCGATGTTTTGCGCTTTGTCGTGCTGTCGCTAGCGCCAACGTGACGCACAAAAGCGTACCAAATCAGCCACCATACCATACTGTATGACGTTGCAAAAAAATTGGTTTCCACAGGATAACTTTTGAAGGATTCTAATGTTTGTGTTTAAATTTGGCATGTAAGGATTTTATATCAGGATTCGATTTTCACTGCATCAACGTATTTTGTTAGAGAAATGCCCCCTTTTTACCCCATTTCTTATGAAAGTATTGGTTTCTAAAGAATTTAAATGATTGTGTAACTTTGGCATGTAAGTATGTTATATCACAGACCAAATTCGATGATCGTTGCAATAAACTTATTATAGACAGAATTATTATAGATATTATTGGTTTTCTTCAGAATATCTTTTTAAGGATTCCAATGATTGTGTATACTTTGCATGTACGTATGTAATATCCAAACACAAGTTAAGATCGATTTTCTCTGCAGTCAACTATAATTGATGAAGTTATGCTTCAATTTTAAGCAAATTTTCTGTTAGTTATAATTTATTTGTTCCACATGATAACTTTTAAAGGTTTTTAATGATTGTGTTTATACCTGGCATGCAGCAATTTGGCCATCCCAGTTGACTTGTGACATTAGAATGATATGTTAAGTTTAATGGTATATAAACAAACAAATACCAATTCATATTTTCATAGCTAATTCTCTCATTTCAAAAAGTTTAAAAACGAAAGAAAAGAAGCAGTGCAAAACGAGCAATTTAATATTTGAGCCGCGTCACGACAAAACCAACATAATGGGTTTGCGACCAGCATGGATCCAGACCAGCCTGCGCATCCGCGCAGTCTGATCAGGATCCATGTTGTTCGCTTACAAACCCTATAACACGTAGAGAAACTGAAAGTGAACAGCATTGTTCTCATTTCTCCACTGCCATGGTTTCAAGCTCAAAGGCGCACTTCATTCAAACATTCGAATCGTGGTTCTGAGGAGATGCAGAATTTCAAATGAAAATTTCAAATGGTAATTTGGTGTAAAGCATTCTCAATTTATGTCATTTTATTGCTAAAATCGGAGGTACATAAAGTTGTACAAGACTTGCATTTAACTTTTTGAACTTAAATTACGTTCACAATACTCTGATCGGAACAGAAATGTTGTTTTGTTTTAGTCTGGTCCTTCGGGATCATTGATTCCAGCGCTTTTAAGTGTTGAGAATTGAGTACCGTTCAAGCCGGTGCTAGGGGGCATGAGAAATGTTTCACTTTTTCTATACCCCCATGTACATACTCAATCAAACCGAGGCTGCAATTTTCATGTAATTTTGATCTGTTTTTTATTCTTCCGAAGGATTACTTTTTTCTAGACATTTATGATTTGAGTGAATCTTGAAATGTTATGATTTGGTATGAAGCAGTTTTTAGCAATTTTTATTCTGGGCTAAATTCATCATTATGCCAAGACTTTTTGACTGTTGACCGACAAAATCTGAGATATTTCATATTATGCGAAATCTGGAACTTTTAGATCTTTACAAAAACAAAACAAACTTTTATCAGTACCATATGATACCAAGTTTGATTTTCCGCCATGCGAAAAAAAAAATTCTAGTATAACGGGCCCTTAAAACGATAGAAAAAATCTGCATTTCACATTTTTATATTACAGTTTGCGACATTCCCAATGTATACATGATCTCATATTCGTTATCATACAATATAAAATGTTGCATACTGAATTAAAGTCAATAGTATTTAAACTCGCCAAAGGCTCGCATTATATATACAATGTACAAATATTTTGATATGCTATGGGAACATTAGTGATTTTATTTTTATCACATGACTAAACGCATATAAATTTATGTAAATAAATTTGTTTGGATTTTTTTATTCTGGCCTTCGTACGCCGATGTTATATTGTCATTTGCAATCTACAGAAAAAAAACATAATTAATATATTACTTGTGAAGAATGTATATAACCATACGATTTTGACCAGATTGAATGTGGACAAAATCGAATTATCATGTAAAGTAAAAGGGCAATAAATTTGGACAATTTAGTATTTTTACAATGGATTTAAAGTAGCGCAGATAATTTTCTTGAATTTTGCACGATGAAAGGAATTATGATTGAAACAAATCAATATCTTAGTTCGAGTAGCAGATAACAAAAAAATAGGATGGTGACCCCAATATTTTTCATTAATTTGTTTCAAACACAAGAGTCTTTCATCATGCTAAGTTAACTCTTGTTTAAATTTTCCGTATCTGTCTTATAAAAAAGCTAAAATGCCCACAAAAATTCAACTAAAACAGTTTTATTTTTTAACTCAACAATGTCTTATAACCGCAAATTATGTTACACAAAACAAAGTATTTTCTTTAAGACAAGATTTTACAGAATTATAAAGATGTATTGTTATCATTACTACACATATTTGATTACAAAACAGATTTATATTGGGCGAGTACACAGTTCCCAAATCTATATTAATTAGACAAGGTGGGTGACTACTTTAATACAGGTTTTCGCAGCTGTGTACCAGTCTAAAAGAAACAGTATTTGTACTCCACATTGTATAATGACCTCTTTATTTCACACCACCATTTTTTGGCATGCTGACAAATTTTTATTACTGGGAGTACAATAGTGATGTGATACAGATTTCAGGACCTTGGAAATGAAAAAAAATCGAAATATACATATATATATATTGAAGGGACTCCACTGACGTTTAATAGCCTAAAAACATAACATTAGAATTTCTTACATAAATGAACTGGGGCGCTTTAAACAGAAATATATGCAAAAGATAGTTAAGAAATATACTTTAAAATGAATCGAAAATCGTAGTTTTATGCTTTTCTTAGCCTAATTTGAGTGAAAAGCGTTTAAACGCTTTTCATTTTGGGTCATTTTTTTGCAATTTTAATAATTATTATGGAAAAAAAAACAAGTGCGCGAATGATCTGAAAGTTTGCACAAAGATTCGTGGTCTAAACCTACATCAAATGGTACATTTATCTGGAAAAAATATTTTCAGTCCCATCATGTCAAAAAACCTCAGTGAAGTCCCTTTAAACACTTTAAGCGCTTGCCGAATGACTGGCGATAGTTGGTGAAATGTAGAAGAATACTCTATTGTATGGACTAGCAATTTATTCTCAAAAAAGTAATGACAAAGAATTTTCCTTTTATAAATCCTTCATAGTAGTCTTTACAGAGTATTCTCCCTTCGATATATAAAATAAACATTAAATTTAACTTTTACCCTGATCAAAGGAAGGTCAAACCTGCGTTTTGCTCCTCATTATAAGTAACATTATTACAATGTAGAATGGTTTAAATTTCCTTTCATCTGTCCGAAAATACATAGACGACATACAATTTTGAAATTCATATAAACTAAATAAGTATGACTTTGGTATTGAGAATATGTGATCAGTTCAGCGTCCTATTCTGGTGACATTTTCGCTTAGTGGGTTCAACTTTCTTCTTTAGGTTGAAAAGATACAGATGGAAGGACTGGCGTACGACCAGGTGCATATAACATTATAAGTCGATATTGTAACAGACGTGTATAAAACTACTATCTGAAGAAAGGGAAATTTTTGTATTGTTTTGTTTTTGTTTGCATGTATTTCTTGATAATATAAAAAATAGATACATAAATAATAAGAAAGTTCCTTGAGCAAGAAACTTTACACTCATTGCTCAGTACTGGTTGGTTCCAGGAACGGATTCGAAAGTGTGTCTATAAGCTTATAGCTTCCTATACAATCGAACTAAAATAAATTCTGTATAAACCAAGAAAGTTATTCGTAAAATTAAACATATAGATACAGAATATATACAAAATAACTCAATATGATTCGTACTTGTGATGTAAACATATGCCCTCCTGATGATTTGTCATGTTTCTGACCTAACAAGCCTGTTTATAAAGTCAAGTTTCTCACAAAGGGTAAGGCCTTAACAGACAGATATATTTAGAAGTACTTATACAACACCAATAGAGATTTCCATGTACATGCAGTTGGGTACAATGTTTTTAAAGAAACTCCTCTGAGGTTCAAACACATAACACATAAATTTCGAATTTCTAACAAAGATAAGTTTGGGCACTTAAAACAGAAAAATATGCAAAAGATTGTAAAGCAATATATTCAGAAATGAATTGAAAAACACATTGTTGTGTTTTTCTTGGCCTGATTTAAGCGAAAGGCTTTGCAACGCGTTCTATTTTGTAATTCTTGTTGTACAGACCTCCCACGATAATATACGACAGATTTCCAAATTATCACCTGAAAATGTGTGTAATGAATAATTTCAAAACAATTGCAAATCTATGGTGGCCGGCTGCAGCCATTTCAAACCTCGAGAAATTTTATTGTTTTATCATGAAACGTCGTCGCGGGCAACTTACAAACCCGTGAGATTTTTTTCCGAAATCGTACAAAATGTTGCGGGGAACGTATACACCTCGATATTTTATAACAGTTGTTTGAAACAGCAAGAAACTTTTTTACTCCAGTGGTCGCCCCTTCTGGAGTTAGAACCCACGCTCCTCAGTTTCAATGCAGTTGACAAATGATTCTAGCCTATTTAATTAATACTCTTCAAAGTGGGGGTAATGCATTATGGGTGGTCTACCTTAACTTTACTTTAGGAAATTTCTGATGTTTAATAATCTACAAACAAGAACAACTGATAAACAAGCGTTACATTTGAAATAATGTTTTATTATCATTACCATCATGTACATAATTAATTTGTTTAGAAAATGTTCATTTATTTACAAATACCATGTCTGTATAAAAAATAACGGCGAAAGAATGTTTGTCTGTCAAAGAATTGTAATACAAACTCCTTTTATGACATCACTTGCTTTCCTCCATCCAAGGATCCAAATCTTTATCAAGCACAGTGGGACATATGTCCATAAGCAATTGCATCAAACAAGTCATTTTATCACAACCAGGTAAACGCCATTCAAAATAAACAAAAGGAATATACAAAATGAGTCCAGACAAAACAAAGCCGACGCCATACATAAATTCTATTTTCGGATTGGATATGAACGGCGCTATAACCATAAATGCACATATTGCCAAAGCCAGTACAGCAATGAATAATGGAATTCTGAAGTCGTTCTTGTTCCTAACATCATTTCGACGTAGATAACGTATTCGCAGAAAAGAGATTATTGCAAGACCATTCGTTAAAAATCCAACAAAACTGACCAAGTTAATTAGTTCTCCTATATCACCTGGAATCAACAGAATCAAGGACACCACGGTATTTAAGAAAAGAGACGCCAAGGGTATTCGAGATTTGTGATGTAAAAATGAAAGAACTTCCGGTAAATGACCTGCGCGCGCAGCTGCAAATCGTACCCTGACATCGCTGAAAAAACCACCATTGGAGGCCCCATGTACGGAGCACATAACGCTTATCGGTATAAGTATGGCTGCAGATCCTAAGACACGTTCGCCCCACGTGAATGCAACAGCTGGGACAGTTAGAAACTCTGATTTTTCCAACATTACAAAGTACGACACATTTGTTGTGATGTAAATAATAGTGACTAATGTCATTGAAATGATGATTGCTTTTGGAATATTTTTCTTCGGTTGAATGATTTCTTCAGCAAATTCATTCAAGTTTATGTATCCACCGTATGCCCACATACAGCTGTATATTGCTAATGTTATTAATGTAACATCATCTGTTGTACCATGAAAAGAATCATTGAAGTTCTCTGTTTTACCTTGGAAAAGGTAAACAAATCCTCCGACGGTTATAACGATCAGAGCCAAAATCTTAAGACACGTGAATAATCCTTGCATAGAAGAGACGAGACGAACGCTAATTGTGTTCGTAATGGCAAGAAGCAAAAGCTCTACGGCGGCTATTGATTTTCGTATGCTGTCCGGCGCTTCGCACTTTCCAAATATTGGAGCACAGACGTAGTCTGCAAATACGAGAGCCAGAACAGCACGGCTTCCACTATGTGTTACAGTGCACTGTGTCCAAGAGACAAGGAAAGCAGGAATACCTCCGATGCCCGTTTTAATAATAGTGTAATCTCCACCAGATTTTGGCAGAAGGACGCCGAGTTCAGCATAGACAAGCCCAATTACCATCGACAAAAATCCACATAAAGCCCAGATAACAAGACTCATCCCAACAGATCCTGAATTTTTAAGCGCCCCCCTTGGAGAGATGAAAATTCCCGATCCAATCACCGCTCCCATGATAAACGCAATTCCTCCCCACAGTCCTATTCTTTCTTTCACTCGGATGCGGTCTGTTTCTAATACTATTGTGTTTCCATCAGTACTTTTTACCGTCTTTCTGTCCACAACGTTGTTTTCATCCATATTTCTCACAATTATAAACACGTTTATAATATAAAGTAAAACAACAATATCACTATTAAGTCCTGACCTTTTATAAAAGGCTGTTATTTTCTGGCTTATTAGTAATAAATTAAACCATGTTCAGGTCAACAGCTTAAACAAGCATCACTATTTGCTCCATTTCTTAATAAACGATGTTTAATCCAGTACTTCTGTAGCTAAAAACCACGCTTAAACTTATTTTATTTTGTACCTGTCAGCTTACTTACTTCGATTTATGATTGCTTGTCATGTCTTCTGTTTTACATATATAAGCCGTGTCACGACAAAACCAACATAGTGCGTTTGCGACCAGCATGGATCCAGACCAGCCTGCGCATCCGCGCAGTCTGATCAGGATCCATGCTGTTCGCTATCAGTTTCTCAACTTGTAATAGAGTTGGTAAGTGAACAGCATGAATGCGGATGCTCAGGCTGGTCTGGATCCATGCTGGTCGCAAACGCATTATGTTGGTTTTGTCGTGACGCGGCTCATATATTATGTATTTATGTCACATGACATTTTAAGGCCAATAGAAATCTAAAGTTTAAGTTTTTCTCCCGTTTTGATGGTGGTTTAAAAACTGTTTTCAATATTTCAGATTTATCTTTAGTTACCGAACTTTGACGCTTTTTAAACCAATTTTTGAACCATAGGAGGACATCTTTTTTACTTTGCATTAAAACGTTCATTTTTTGAAATCTACAGCAATATTCAATACAACGAGTGTTGCCTATCATATAAAAGATGTGATCGTTTAAGATGAATTGGAAAACTATAATTGAGTCTTTGTAATGAAGAGCGGGGCTTATTTTATAAGTTGATATAATTTTTGAACAAGTACCAGAGATTTCGGTACTTTTCCGTTCTTCGGTAATTACAAAGATAATTTTTCTAATAATATTTACAATACTGTTCATTTCTACAGAAAGTCAATTTTCATTTGGTAATTAAAACATTTCTATTATCGGTATGCACTTCTTTAAAAATATTAATTAATTTCTTTTTTTTAAACAAAGAATGCATCATAATAAATTGGTAATAAGACTTTTGACAAGCTAAATAAATGGTCGTGAAGAATAAATAGTTAATATGGATTTTGACAGGCTAAATGGTCGTTTGATAGGTTTATTGTGCAATTGGACACTAACGTTCTGTTATATAACCTTCGACCACACATCTATATTGTACTTATCCTAATAACCTGTAAAATCTTTACAAACTCAAAATATGGTGTAAATGCTTTCACACGAAAAGGATTTTTAATAGTCCAGTTTTATAAATAATTGCCAAAGCAATGGTCGTTCATTTGTAATAGCTGTCCACAAACCGTTCCATGGTTAAAAATCGTTTAAACCTTATTCAAATTGATCATTTAGATTTCCTTCTGTGAAGGTACGCACTCTTGAATTAATGGTCATTGCAACAACCATTTTATGCTATAAGCGGAATGCGAAATAAAGCTTTCGCTCGAAGGGGAAGACCGCAATGTTCAACTTTCTAAATCGCACATCAAATATTAATAATTGATATAGAAAATGTATATTTCTTTATTTCCTTCAAATTTAAAACGTGATATATAAACAGCATATAATGGTCACAATATGAATAATAGAATTAAAACAAACATAAGCAATGATGCATAGATAACAGATTTGAATCAAGGAAAGCGTGTATTCAAAAATTAACGAGAGCGATGCTTAAAGAAATAAGAAATATTCAGGTATGAGACAGTAATGTAGTATTTAACTCGAATACTTGTTGTTAGGAAAAATGAAGTCATAAAAATATGAAAGCATGATTTTATACGTAATTCTACGAGTATTTCTTAAAACAAACAAAAAAAAAAACAACAAAAAAAACACGCACATACGCATACACGCACACGCACAACACACACAAAAAAACACAAAAAAACACGAAAAAACACCAACAACAAAACACACACAAACTTCAAACAAACTACAACAACAACAACAACAACAACAACAACAACAAAAAAACACACACACACAAATTTAAAAAAAAAGAAGAGAAAAAAAATGAAAATAAAATAAAACGGTCTCGAAGAGTTGCTTTAATAGATGTGGATGACCAAGTCCCATTAAAGTTCAAAATGAAAATTAAGTTGAAGAAAATGTCATTGACACAGATCGCCAGTGTCATCATCTCAACGGTTGAATGGTATAGATGAATTTTACAACTTACAAAGGTAACGAAAACTTATAATGACAAAAAGGCACCTTTATGAATAAGTACTTGCCAGGTTACATCAGAATAATCTTCAACTATTTTAAGTAGGAACTTAATAAGTGGTTATCTGTTCGGATACAGTCAATGGAGCATAAAAATATTTGCTATAAACATTCATTAACAGATAACCGCAATCTTTATTTAGAATTTAAATACAAATCGGTGCTTAGCTCAAATTTGTTCTTAAATATAAACATGTGATCCTAAAAGTTACTATAAATTGTGTTATCAAATTTTAAAATGTTAGGTGGTTTCGTCAAGGTGTTTTGTGTTTCATAGAAATTCTGATATGATATGAGCCGCGTCACGACAAAACCAACATAATGGGTTTGCGACCAGCATGGATCCAGACCAGCCTGCGCATCCGCGCAGTCTGATCAGGATCCATGCTGTTCGCTATCAGTTTCTCTACTTGTAATAGAGTTGGTAGGCTGGTCTGGATCCATGCTGGTCGCAGACGCAAGTAGTTATGTTGGTTTTGTCGTGACGCGGCTCATGTGTACAGTATTAAATCTCAAATAAATTTCAAGTTTTATTGTTGTTCAATTTTCTCAACGCCGAAACACTTTTAATGATTTTCTTATCTGGTTTTGCCATTCTCTTTTTTTTTTCTTAAATAAAAAAAAAATCATGTTTCCATTAGATGCGCCTGTGCGTTGACTTTTTCAATAAACTTTAAATGTATAAAACAACGTTTCGTTTGATCTATTTTTTTAATTATACGTTTTGACAATTAACCTAAAAAACGTCCGTTATCCATAGATAATTATTACAGATAACTGCTACAGATTATTATGAATAATAGTGATGAGTTTTACAGATGAATTCTACAGGAAAAAATAGCCAGGAAGACCTCGCCAGGAATTAATAATCATCTCACAGTTTAAACGGATTAAAAAAGTCTACCTCGTGGCTTGTAATGGGAAGCAGTATTAGAAATCCGTATTACACATGAGCTGTAGAGATAAGTTCTACAGATGAGTATTATAAATGGGTTCTACAGATGAATACATGTATTATACATGAGTTCTACAAATAAGTATTACACAGGAGTTCTATAGATGAGTATTATGCATAAATTCTACAGATGAATATTACAGATAAGTTCTTCTGGAGATAACTATTATACATGAGTTCTACAGATGAGTAGTTCTAATGTGCTTTACAGATGAGTTTTACACATGATTTCTACAGATGAATATTATAACGTTTCATGGTTACAACGGAAAAGTATTACAGAGAAATCTGATTAATTGACAACCAGCCAAAAAGTTAAACTTTGACAAACTGATGTATTTTGTGATGGACTTATCAAAACTAGATTTCAGAATTATGTTAATATAAGTAAGCAAACAAAAATATGTGTAAGATCCTACTTGTCATAAACGAATGTGATATTGACGTTTGGACTCGACGGTTAAACTCGATATTAAGTATATTTATAATAGAAAATATAGAATACATTCATGAATACGTAATTTGATGGCTATTTTGTTAAAAATAACTTCATATGCAAATTAAATGGGTTATTAATGGAAATAGTAATGCAGCCTTTTAAATCAATATTAAGTATATTTGTGCTTTTGAACAATGTAATTAAAAGGTCGTCAACGTGTTCTCAAAGGTTGTGAGGTGTTCCGGTGTTCTCTGGGGATCTTTATTCATTGTGCTGTAACGCATATATTTCCTCAAGAGCTTTACAACATGCATTGAATTAAAATTGCCTCGCTTTGACGAATAGATATCCTCGTCTTGATGCTGGTCAATGATAAGAAATTCACCACCATTATCTGCTCCAAACTCAGAACAATTTTCGCCACCATAATCATTGACATCACCATTATTTAAATCTTTATAACGTTCAACATCATCAAATCATCATCACGTCTATCATCATCACGTCTATCATCATCATCATCATCATCATCACATTGAAACATATACATGTATTGTTGGAATATAAGGTCAAAGGAAGGCAGGCCTGTCTGGATTTTGAATAAATGCTGCTGCTACTTCTTATTATGATTAAGGTATTCTGCGGACGATAATCATTGTGGTACCGATGATGATGATGTAAAGATTATGTTGTTGTTGGTGATGTTCTTATGATGACTATGATATATTAATGGTGATGATGATGACGTTTATTACAAGGATACCCTCATCATCATGATGTTCCTATAATGATGATGTACTTACTGCTGAACCTAATGATGGGGATGAAGTATTGAAGAAGAAGAGGATGTTTGTACTTAAAATATGATGATAAGGTTTCTAAGGATGATGATTAAACTTTACCATTGACATTACATATATATAGAGAGAGAGAGAGCTTTATCCGGCAAAATGGGGAATATTGATGTACACATGCAACTCCCCTTTTGTTGGGAGCTACATTTTATATTCGTTGCACTAGAAGTACGTTTGAGTTATATTCGTAACAGTGCCCCGGTTGATCTTTATAATAACTTCAACTTTTATGTTTTTAAGGTTTGTTTCTTTGAACGTGGTGAAGGTAACTCGTGATAGTTTTAAAAATATATATACATATTCAGCACTAACAATATAACCTTGTCTGTCAAATAAAGATAATATTTGCTTAACACTTGTGTTTACAGAACTGGTATTGAATATTTAAAATACATATTTCATTGACCCATTGACCTTTTATTTAATCATTCATGTACCTTCAAATATAAGATGTAAATACCCGGTGAAATTTCTCAAACAAGCACACTGATCTCTATTTCCATAATTTATACAGCATCATTGTGCATTAATGATGAATGGCGTACCATAGTCTGGGCGTTGAACTCCGGGGCTGAGAATTTTTAATTTATGGATAGTCTATGTCAATATTCTCTCTTATTTCTTTCAAAGGTAGTTTTCTGCATTTTAGTTATATGTTACTGGTTTTACCTGCCACCCACGACGGTCAATACAACGTCGGCTTGCATCGTGGCTAATTCAGAAATTGAAAGATTGAGAGATAATACTAAGTGAAAATATCAAAACCTTTCTATAAGATCACTCACTGCAGAACGCTGGTCGTAATACTGAGGTTTTTTGTCGTTGTGTTGTTTTGACCCGGTCATTCAGAACCTTAGACAAAACATGGTACCGACGTCTACAGGAAACTCTTATGCCTCTAAAGTGACTAATGAATTTACCTTATATAAATTGGTATATATAAAATTTCAATGCTTTTCTTGGATAGTTTAATGTTTTATGGTATTTAAAAAGTAACAAATAACTGCATTCATGCATTAATTATGAATAAAACGTTTGGCAAAGATCTTGTTATATTTTCGTTGACTTCAAGGAAGATGTTTCTGACAAAATATCATTTTAGTTTACAAATTCAAAGATAGTTAAAATTGAAGTAGCGGAACATATAAATAGTAAAATTATATCAATAACACAGTAACATTTACAAATGTTATTAGAGTTTTTATGTGCTAAATCACTTATATATAATGAATTTGTGCATAAAGTGTTAAAATTTAAAGTATGATATATGATTATATGTATGATTGATACGTTTCGTGACAAAAAAAGCAATATTATCCTTTTCAAAATAAGTTTCGCATACACCAGACGGCGAGATCAAAACCGTATTCAGTTATGATGCAATTGAAGCAGATGTATCTAAATATTTAATCTTAATTCATTGAAATTTCATAGAAATATTTAAGAAGGATAATTTCACATAAAATATTCATTGCATATCCTCTCATTTTATTTGCAAGTACTTTTTTCTACTGCAGCATTTTATTGACACTATGTTAAGAACGAACAAAAATGTTTTACCAGACCTTATAATATATTATGTTATTATTAATTGACATAATTGTAATAAAGGAAGGAAAAGAGTATGTGTTTAAACTTTTTCCTTGTTTAATATCATTGTGGTATAGCCTCTGATCCCCATTCAAAATTCCATTTCATTTAGTTCCACCCATTGTTTTCTCGTTTAGGGCAAAAGCATTTTTTTACTTGGGGACCATATGCCGCTTTTCATGGAATGGCACTAACGTGTCACATTGAAGGTACCATGATAACCGCCATATGAACACATCTGCGGATCTGCGCTCCCTCATCTCGGGTTTTCTGTTTTCTTTACATACAATGTTCTCGGCCCATAAAGAAAAACCTTCGATGTGCACCAGGCCATGATATTTCCAAATAACAGTCTGTCGCTATAACTATAACTTGTGGAATATTAAAGTGATAGATCTTTTTTATGTAAACCTTATTGTAGAAACACAATATTTATTGATTATATGGCAACAATAGCGTTACAAAGTTCAATACTTTCAGTTTAATTTTGTCCAAGTTACATATCCTTTATTAGTGAGTTGTTTATCATACGAGTACTAACCGCTCTGCGTCAACATTTTCATGTACTCGGGCCTTTTGGTATTTTTAATGCTAGCATAAGCTAGTGATCACTGTCATTGTGGTGATCAAACACATTAATGTTACAATTGAACTTTCAGCTAAAGCTACGAAACTTTAATTATTTCTATACATTGGCTACTTATAATTGTATAGAAGTGGCCCGTAGTTTTGTAGATGGTTTTCTACATCACTTTTGGATCTCTTTAGCACATATATGGAGCTCTCAAATGCAATTTTGAGCAGCGATTCCTTCGTTTGAAGCCAAAACTCACTAAATGTTTAAATCAGGATTTGTGTGGATGTTAAGCATCGGTCTGTAGTAAGATTTTGTAAAATCTCTGTTTTTTAGTCCGTTTATTGACATTTTCTTCATTCACATTGCATGTTTTGGACACACCAGAACCCACGACGGAAAGAATATCTCGATGAAGACTGCATAGAAATCCAAAACAAAAATGGGTAATATAGAGGAGAGTCAGGAGGGTAGAATCACATTTCGATTTTCTTAAAAAAAGGATTCAATTTTGAATAAATGTTTAAAAATATGAAAACATACCCTGCGATTGACCTATTTTTACGCTCACATCTGGTATTATTGCTTTACATCTGGTGCAGCGGAAATTCACATATATTTTTTTACCGATGCTCATTTTTTAGATACATATGGGGTTCCACACCCGTGAATAGGAAAGTGACGAAACTTGCCGAAAATCTGCGAACTTATGATGCATTACTACATAAAGGAAAGAAAGGTTTTTAATGCGCCAGAAAAAAACAAACACATTTTATCACAACTTACTTAATATTATTAAAACCTTGTCACGAACGTGTGTCATTAGATTAATTATATTGTCGGATAATATTAACATCAGATTAGATGAAGACATTCCCACAAAGGCAATAGATAAATAATTAATTTGGCTTGTATGATAATTGGTCGAGGCATTCATACCTAGTTATAATGAAAGTATCCTACAATACACGAATTAGCATGAATATAAGAATGGATGTAACTCACTTAACAGTGTTGGATCACGAGCATAAAATAGAAAGATATCGTTTTTTACGAATATTTTATTGTTCAATCATTGTCGTACATAAATTGGTGAGAACAGATGTATTGGCGTCTTAAAGTGTTTTTTCTGCGGGATTTAAGACCGTCTTGTCCGGTATATATAGAATACGGCATTTAGTGTGGTGCTCCAACTCACTCAATAAGTATGCCCTTCTCAAACTTTTGGTTCAAACATACGAAACATGTCTTTTTTATTTGAGGAAGCTATCCGGCTAGCTTAAGGAAGATCAATGCTTCTACATTTCAAAACGCTTCTGGTGTATAAAATAATAAAGCAAGACGAGGCAACTGACTTCTTCTAACTCCAGTAAAGCTGTAAAACTTATGAATATATTTTTACTTTTCTTAAATTCTTAGTACATTTTTCCACAAGGTTGATTTTTCATGTTTGTGAAGCTGGCAGCCTAACAGCCTGAAGTTGACGGCCTAGCAGCCTAAAGAAAACTAAGAATGGTACGAACATGAAAACCGTCAGAAATACATCAGTAGCACTTTCTTAGATCATCCCACGCCTTTTTTCAATATCGTGATCTTTATTTTTTAAGATGTTGCACTTTATCTATATGATCATTATACATGTATATGATTTTTCTCGAAATATTTTGGCTCATCTTGAGGCATGCAGCTTTAAGGAAACGAAGAAACTGCCCTATACCTCAGTCCTACCGGTACTACCAGTCTTTGCATGCAATTTTGTGCGGTAAATATTGTTATTCAAAAGTAAACATTTTGCGTGCGGAAATATTTCTTAAAATGTTGTGATATTAACACGTTTACGATATCATCTTTAGTTTGAAAGGGTTGGGATGAGGCGGTTGATGATGAATGTCTTGTTAGGAGGATTTGTACTGATTATTTAGTGTTAAAATGATATTTCTCAATTTAGATTTTTTTATAAAATTATCACGGATGTGAAACGTCTTCAAATGATCATTTGTGTGAATTTTAGATGACAAGCAACAAAATTATACTTTCTCATTTGTCATACCACATGCTTTTGAAAGGTTTCTAAATAATTTTATACGAAAAAAACTTATATAAAGTTAACTTTAACCGGTTTTGTACATTGAATAGATTCATTTATTTTCTCTATGTATGTATTTGTAAAGTTTAACTAAGTAAAACATTACGTACATACAATGAAGCAAATCAGATATGGATGTTGGCTAAGTGTATGCTCATGTGTTTTTGTATTGCATATATTCAAAGATTTACTAGTTTATAAACAGTTATTGTTCTATTCGTAAAATTCTGTACAATGCGAAATGGGTTTGGGAAAGGCGTTGCATTCCTCATATTTACCCTTTTTTAATTAGAGTCTTTCAAATAGAAATACCCTGTTTGGATAAAACTCCAAAGTCCTATGGTCATACAAGCTTCTTTCACTTCACGACACGCTGTCTAACATTAATGTGTTACATGATTAATATTGGATTTACACTTTAATATTTAATACTGTAAAAACAACCAAATCAAATAAAAAAAATCGTATAAACGTAATAAACTTGCATACTCTCTGAACGGAGAACATGTAACTTCACAGATTTCAATTCGCAGAGTGTTACCACTTCAAGGGACACAGCTTTAAAAACGTGTCTATCCGTATGTCTGTCTGTTGTATTGAACACAGCACAAAAAAGTCAGTTATATCACGTTAATAACGTGACTTGAAACATGACGGATACGCCGACTTTATACATTTGTATTAACTCCATCACATGCACGTTTTTCATAAGTTTCGTACTCCTGTTGTGATAGGGTGTACTTGAGTGTTTCATGCAGTGGTAAATCGCCCGGCATGTACCAAATATTGCCTACGAAGGGCTTGGCCGGGCGTGGACTGGGAGATTTTCTATATTAAGTTTCCTCTTAATTTGTTTTAATGTTGTTCGAGACAGTAAGTGTTAACCTTTTTGCTGTTCTTATGATTGCGCATATATAGTCGCCCACTAAATCTCTAACATATTTCATTTTCTAACGTTTTTCATTTTGTTTTCATAAACGTAAAGGGGTGTTCGTGACCGAGTTGTTAAGGTCGTTGACTTCAAACCACTTTCCTATCAAAGTTGTGGGTTCGAATCCCGACAGGGACTTTGGGTTCTTTCATGTGAGGAAGCTATCCAGCTATAGCTTACGAAACGTCGGTGGTTCTACTCCGGTGCCTTAAATAATGCACGGAAGGGCACCTGAGGTTTGCCTCCACCAGTAAAGCTGGAACGTCGCCATATGACCTGTGCTGTGTCGGTGTGACGTAAAATCCGATCAACCAAACGAACGAACAAACAACAACGTAAAAAGATCAAAATAAATATGTTATGACCATGGGCTATAGCACACTATTGTAAAGAATTCAGCAGTTTCCCACGTACATTAACAGTCCATTAATATCATCAATGCAATTTTATAACCGGCTGACTTTCAGTTCAATCTTTTGATATAACTGTTTTTATACTATAGAAATGTTTGAACGATTATTTTTTAAAACAATAGTTTAAATGGTTATTTTTTTTCTTATTCAAACTCGCGAGAAATGTTATTGTTTATCATAAAATGTCGCAGGCAACTTAAAAATCCGCGAGATTTTCTGTCGAAATCGTACAAAGCCAATGCAACTCATTCATAAAATCGCGCCAGAATGACGTCATAAAAACTAACATGGATGTGGATGAAGATTGATTATATAGTACCGATGTTAACACTATATAGTGTGATACGTAAGTTTAAATTGTTAAATTGATCATTGAAAATTAAAATATAAAAGTTTGTTGTTTCTTGTGATCTCGTTTATTTTTACTTAAGCGGTTGTTGGGTGTGGAATAGAACACCCAGATGCGAATACATTCTCCGTTGGTGGTCTCCCTAATTTGTCCTGTTAGATTGAAATGATATCGGTCACTGTCTGGAGGATGTTTATCAGCATATTAACACCGGTTTGCCGTTTTGATGCGGAAAAAAACAAACAAAAATAACAATACCCCCATAAAAAACGCACACACAAAAAACAAAAACAAAACAAACAAAACAAACAAAAAAACAGACCTACATGGCGTTTGATCAAAACTCTAAACCGGTGTTAAAGTACAGGAACATTGTAATTGTGGAAAAAGACACTAAATTGAAACGCGTTGTACATATAACGTTTTTTTTTATTAAAGCGGGATAAGAATAGTACAAAATACGACTGTGAAAACATCGATGAGACCAATATTATTTCTGAAATAACCCATGTATGTGTAATATACATATATCCCGTATGTGTACCTCTCTCTATCTAAACTTTTCCACAGTTAAAGTAAGATGACTGTACATATATTTATTTAATACATACAGTTGATAAAGTTTGTCATTTTAAGATTAGATTAAATGATAATTATGTATTGAGGTTTTTAATGAATACATGGTTTGAAATAGACAACTGAATAATGAATTTAATGCTTAAGAAGATGGGTAACTTTAAAATATCAACTATTTATATGCGTTCTCATAAAACGAACAGAAAAAAGATTGACAGTCAATTTTCAAACAAGTTTTTTATGCATTCATATAACCTAAATTTTCAAGATAACAAAAATTAGTTCGGAATTAGCATAAGCTTGTTGACAAAAAGTTGTTTACTTTACTTTTAGCACAAGGACGTTAAACAATAACGTAAATATAATTTGATCTAGTCCAGTCATATGTGGCACTTATGTTCAGAGGAGCTCGTGAGAAAATGAACCATGATAACATCTTCCGGCTGTCCACACACTCCGCTTTGCGGCTTAAAGGGACTCCATCTACGTTTTTTTGACATGACGGGTTGACGACTTTTCGTGATTAATTCCATTTTATGTAGGTCTACACAAAAAGCTTGTGTATAAAATTTCAGATAATTTGTTCGCTCTGTTTTTTTCCAGAATAATTATTGTAATTGTGAAAAAATGACACAAATTGAAACGCGTTGCAACGTTTTTCACTCAAAGCGCGCTAAGAATAGTACAAAATACGACTTTCGATTTATTTCCGGGGTATATTTCTTCATAACAGTTTTTATATCTTTCAGTTTTACGTGTCCCAGCTGATCTATGTAAGAACTTTAAATTTTATGTTTTTAGGCTTTTGGACTTTAGTGGTGTTCCTTTAAAAACAACGCCGTTAAATCTTAAACCGCCATTTTTATATACAATGTATAAATGTCGCTTTGACTAGCGATCTATTTGGTCCAAATGTAGGTGTATCCATTCGGTGCCTTTGAAGATGGGGATAAAGGGTTTACAAATGGCAAGAAAATTAGCGTTATTTCTTTTGTATTTATTGAATAATTCCCTCATTGTTTTGCGATATACAAATGTACTATTTGACTCTTACCACGTTAAATATTTGAAATGGACTTGCCGTTTTTCATTTCAATGTGGTCAAAACCATTTATCATTTTAGGGCAATTTTCAAAATGAGTACTGTCTGAGTTGCTACATGGGCAGACGTCACGGATGTGCCGGCTGTTCTCGGTTGGCACTAGTCGCATGGGTAGATTCAGTTGCCGGCAGTAGGTTACGGTGATAAAAATAATAAGTCTTGAAAAGGTACAACCATCATACCTTCTTCAAAAGTGTCATCTTACAGATGTAATGAAGACGATGTGATAGCAATTTTTCTCTTTCGCTTAATCTCGGACAGTTATAAGTTGTTTTCCTCGGCGAACCCGTCTGAAAGTAGACACCTTTGGAAAAAAACCTCACAGACTATCTGTAACAAAGTAACTAAACTTCGAGTCTCCTCGTGCCTGGTGTAGTGACTGATACTGTGCCTGGTCTTGCTTGTGGTTATTTAAGCGCAATAGGGACAAAATGGTGCGACTACTTTTTATTATACATATCAAAGTATCAAATTCAGCCTTAAACATACGCTTACAGTGAACATCTTGTTTACTTCAAATATGTGTGACATTCTTTTCCGAAGTTAAAATTCAAGGTGACTAGCATATAGTTCAAGTTATTTGTGCTAATAAATAACTCGATATATATTATTGTAAAATATGTAAAGTTTGACGAAACTTTACGGAAACGTTAAAGGGTCAAAAAGTGAGATCATGGTGTGTATGTTGGCTGGTTTTTATTCGATTTAATTCGATGTTTTCAAACATATCAATTTATTTTATTCAAGAATCTAAAAAACAAAAACAAAAACAAACGAAAATACAAAACAAAACAAACAACCAAAAAAAAAAAAAAAAAAACGTTTATTTCGCCCAATCTTTTCTCGATATTAATTTTTTGTCTGGTTGAAACAAATATCTTTTTGATAAAAATCGTCTGAACAAAAAAACAACAACAACAACAACAAAAAAAAACACTGCAAGCAATTGAGAAAACTGACAATATGACTAAAGTTAAGACCTACTCACTACTGATTTCTTTAATGTAGATCTGATGATGATCATATATGTTTCGTCTTCTTTTTTATAATTCGGATTTCCCGAGAAAGCTATTTTTTAGCCATGGAATCAAATCGGCATTAAAAGAAGTATACAAAATATCCTGTTTTTTTCGTGGAAGTTAAACAAATTGTTGATTTTTGTAAGAAAAAAAATGTTTTGAAGTTATTTTTAACAAATTAACTTCAAAAAAGAGTCCATTTTTAATGGACAATATTGTTTGCCAGTTTACCTGTCGGCTTTATGGACAACGCCATGTTTGTTCTCGAAATCATGTAAATTACCTACACAGTATTGGTTTTACCAGGGTTAAAATAAGAAACCACATCGCCATTAAAATTATGAAAGCTCGCCGTTGATTAGCTGTGTGAAAGGTCACCAGAAATGACTTCGTATTTGGATACGGTCAGATCTGAAAGCGGGCGTTATTTAGATTTTAATCAGATTGAGAAAATTGACTAAGAATAACAAGAAATGGTCTAGTCTGTGATTAAATTAATATATTTGTGTTAAAACATCTGATCAAATCGAACATAAATCAGTCATCTTACAACTCATGATCGTACTAAATGAAGACCCTTTTACGTTTCCGTAAAGTTTATATTTGTGCACATTATCCGGTCATCATCCTCTATAGCACTTTGGAGAAATTCACCTAACAGCTGATGAAAATGTTTAGTATCTTGTCGACGTTAAAATCGTAGATCACACGTACGATTTCAAAATTATTTCTTTTTTAAAATTTTGATGTTTACCAAGATAATTTTTGAACGTATATAAACACTTAAAAATTAAAGAAATAAAACATAATGTTGCATACCTGAATACAATCTAGTAAGTCTAAGTCAAAGTTCAAGATACAGACAGTCTATCACCTGGTTTCAAGGAGATCTCTGTATGAATCAAGAAGTATCTTTAAATAAAGATACTCGGCCAAAGTAAAAGTGGTTTACTTGCATATATATGAGATATCTAAGTTTATGATACATATAGAAATGTTAGCAATGCTTGCATAACACTAACATAATAATTTCTTGTACCTGAAAAAAAGAAAAAAAAACAACAACAACCCATTTTGTAAAACATTGAAATTCAATTTTAAGCATTCAACATCTGTTGATTTAAACATATTTATTTAAGCATATTTATTGCGAAACAAGTTCTAGCAACTTATATTAATCACTTTCGAGTCCTCTTCCTGGAACCAACCAGTACCAGTACTGGAACAGCAGTAAAATGAGTACAGGTGTCATACGAAACAGTACATATTATGATTGTAGAAACCGTCAGTACAAAATACCAACCTGTTGATATTAAATCGAATTTGTTTATAATTGTACATCTGTTGGCATTTGTAAATTAAAAATGGCTGATAGACTTTTCAATCATATTTGTTCCGAAAGGACTTTATTTCCCTCTGTATGTCAAATATATACATTCGATTTACATAATCGAAGATTACACTCTCTGTTCCTGTTAACAGCTAGAACTACTTTCAATCTATATTAACTCCAAGGTTATTATGAATTATAGCCGAGGAGTTCCGAATGCTTAATGTGCCAAAACATAAAACAATACTGAGAGAAAGAACAAAATAACATATCTGACAATAAACAAATGTTACCCGACTAAATATAACCTTTCCTGACTTACATCTTACTAACATCCGAGCTCCAGACGCTAAAACATTTCAAATTTCATAAAATGATATTGGAGAGAAACAAAATGTTGTTAAATATATAGTTTATCCATCAAACATGCCAAGAAATGCATGGTATTGAAATCAAAATATAACAATGTAAAATTTGTCAGTAACACTAGCGTTTGTGTAATTGCAGTTTTGTTTTTGATATACATGATTGTATTATTCTAAGTATTTTAAGCACATTGTTGCGACGGTCTTTTTTTCTTTGGACTAACGTTTATTTACAAGTCTTTAAAACAAATGCTCTTTAACAAACAATTTGACCCCAAAGCAGCAAAGAAACGTATTTTTCGTGCCACACTAGGACTTAGTACAGCTTGGTAATTGTATTTCTCTTTGCCGTTCACAGACACCTAAAACAGGAAAGAAATAATAATTATGTAAAGCGAGTAAAAACAACATCGTCTGCTTAAACCGAAAACTGGTAACGATTTTGTAACATAAAATCTATCGCAACTTTTCGGACCTTTCCGTCAAATTTCGGGTAAGAACCTCGAACACAATAGTAAGAATACACAGAACAGAACGGATAATGTATTGTGGTCAAGCGGCAGTTTCTGCGTGCCCTTTTCTTGTTTGATATTTTTATACAACATACATACAACCATAGTGTAGGAAGCTTTTGTTAGAATTTTGTAAAAGATTTATAATTGTATTACAAAAAGTATGGGCAGCCAATATTATGATAAAATGATACCAGTTTTGAGATATTCTTTCCATATAGAAATATAGAACACAACCTTTAACTTTAAGAAATACATTATGTTCAGTGCAATTCAACCAAAAAATGCGAGTTATCATGCGCATGCGCACACTCATTAAACAGATCAGAGCACGTGCATAGAAGAAGAGCAAAACGCACCTTTAATGTATCCGTAAGAATTTCCACCGTTAACTTTGCAGCGCTGCCTGACTTAATTTCGACGCCATTAGCATGTTTCATGTCCGCCCATTGTCCAGATACTATAGAATTGAAGTGGATCAAGTCTAAGTCACTCCGAAAAGATGTATGTAGGACATTATTTGACCCACTGTCGTCATACAGACTTAAAACAATCCTAAAAATGAATTTGATATAGTTTAGTAAGAACAATTTCAGGATGAATAATGTCATTTGTTGCGATTCAGATCGGAATATTAGTTCCGAGGGGACCTGCTGTAACACCGCAAAACGTCCGTACCGAAAAACGTACGTATATGGACGTTTTGCGGCGCATATCGTCCACATTTTGCGGCAAAAAAGACATGGTCCTGCCGCATAACGTCCATATTTTAAAGTTTATATCATCTTCGTTAATTTTGACCAGTTATTTTCAGTTGTTATTATGTGTTAATTTTAGCTCACCTGAGTATGTGCATGTCTGTCTGTCCATCCAAAGTTAGCTTGCTACCACTCTAGCATCCAATATGTCCAGAGTTATCTGCCATTGAATTACATTTCACATTGTTACCACTCCAACGCTTTCATTTCTTCTTCAATCTTGACAATTTTCAACAGAATATCTATGACCATAAAATCTCAACAAAGTTGACTAAATTTAACAAAAAAAAAAAAAAAAAAAAAAAAAAAATAAATAAATATTAAAAATAAACGCACTATATTTCACCTTGATAGTGCTTTCGTTTTTTTCCATTCTTAATTTTTTTATATACAGAATATGTATAACAATAAGGTCTCGATCAAGTTCATTTATGAGCTAAAACGGCTGAATATGTCAAGAGTTATTTGCCTTTGATTAATAAGTAAAGACATATTTAAAGTCAAATTATTGAATTATGATAAAACTGCCATTTCTTTGTTATCAATGATCAGATGTCATTCATACATTTATGACAGGACGGACATCTTGAATAGTTAAACTATAATATTGACCTTGAAATGACCTTGACCTCAAGGTCGCTATTGAATTTTGCTTAAATTACCATAATCTTTGTCATTTACAGATATTTGGATATTGATGCCCATTTCAGACGTAGAATTGAGTACTGATATCAGTTACCCAGATTCTGGCCAAGTTCTCTCTCTCTCTCAAATATGACTAGGCGGCTAAAAGCACAGCCATCTCCACCCCCCCCCCCCCCTCCGCGACAAAAACTCTCTTACTGAATTATGACTAGGCGACTTAACGGCCCCATCACCATGATAATATAGCTCTCTCGCTCAAATATGACTACGCTGTCAAAAGCCCCCATCCATCACCCGTAAAAATGAACGGTAGGACCAAACCTCCATAGTCAACAAAGGGACAAAAATTCATACCCTCGTCTTGATCCAATTATATGAAAAGCTATTGTCAAAAGCAAAGCTTAATAATCCCCGGTTTGTCCGTCCGTATTGCCGTCATTTTCTGTATGTCTATAATATTACATTTATTTCAATAACATCGTTTTTATATCTCTGCTGCTGCTGCTGCTGCTGCTTGGTTCCATTCCATAAAAAAAATCTATTCGAAAAACATCCTCGGCTTAAGTATATTTCTTTTTTTAAAATAAAAATTGAGAAGAAAAAAAAAAAAAAAAAAAGTCAGAATTATATAGGATCACAAAAATATTGCACTTTAATGTTTATTTCGTCATATCTGTACATGAAACAATATGAAAGTGACAGAACCAATAAAAGTAACGTTTATAATGAATATATTTTAATACAGAAAATATGGACGATATGCGACGCAAAGACCCACTCTCGTCGCAAAACGTACCAAGTACGATATGCACCGCAAAATGTCAACATGTGTACGATATGCGACGCAAAACTTCCAAACGCGTACGTTTTGCGGTACGGACGTTTTGCGGTGTTACAACCCGCCCATTGGGCGGCAACGAGGCTTGCCCAATCGCAACTACTCGGCCCTTTCCGTCAGTCTTCGGATAAGGATCTCGAACACAATAGTATAAATACACAGAACGGATGTGGTATTTTGGTCTATGCTACGCTAAGAAACTATAATCATGTAAACAAATAAGTGAATTCATAGCTACAAAAGAACACAATACATTATTCCTTTATTTATTATTATGGTTGTAGAAACCGAAAGTACCAAACACTAACCTGTCGACATTTAGTCGGATTTGTTTAAAATTGTACATTAGTGGGCATATGTAAATTACAATTGTTATTAGACATATTTTTTCAATCATAAGAGTACCGAAACAGACTTTACTTTTCTTTTGAATGTCAAATTTATACATTCGTTTTACATTATCTCTGTTTCTGTTTACATCTGAAACCACGTGGTAGAACTATTTTCAATCCGTATTATTTCCGAGGTGATTATAGATAATAGGCGAGGCAGTTCCGAATGGTGGCTTGCCACGTTACGGGCGATTGGCAGGTCACGGGGGATGGATATTCTGATCCGAACCGCAGATATATGGCAGATAATTTTTCTTGCATATACTACCATATTCCATCATATTTTAAATTCGTTTTACCTTAAAAACAGATTCCTATAAAATTTATGACTATTTTCTGGCAACAGCGTAATAATTACAACTTCATTCATAACGGCCAAATTATGTCATCCTTAGCATACCATTGTATAGCACGTGACTCATCTGGCACCCCTCATGCCTAAATGAAATTTCCGAACGGAAACACAGGTTTGATATGCAAGATATCACAACTGATGTGTAAAAAGCAGGTAGGTAGTTGGAGAGATAGGTAGAGCGATAGATATTCTTTTCTCTAATCTGTTTAGTATGGGATATCTAAAAGAACCATTTCTGGTGTTTGACATTAACATAATAAATATTTAATAAAATTTGAGAATTTTAAACGTAAATATGGCTTACTGATTCCACGGCTCCTGGGGTATAAATACAACCTCAATGCTACTTCCGGTCACCAGTTCACCAGGTATTGGTGCCTCGTACCTTATATAATTGCTATTGTTTACTTTGAACAATGTAATCTGGAAACATATTAAGATACAAGACAATTTGTAAATATGGTCTATTACGACATTCAATCTGTTACATCTAAAGCATGTTAACATAGTGTTTACGGCATTCAAATCTATTATTTAATATAACAATCGTGATATTTACCATTCCGTGGCAAACTGACTGTTATATTCGATATTTATACCCGTTTTGCATTTTAAGATGGTGGTGGCGCATAAAATGAAACGTCAGTTTCATATTATCATAGACAAACAGTATTATTGCCGCCGTTATATACAATTAACAAAATTTGGTCATTTTTACTCGCACACCACCTGCTCTAAGCCAATCAAAAACGGAGAATTCAAGAGTACATGATAACAAAATGGACGATAAAATACATACTGCCTACGAAGCACGCCATCCGCCATGTTTTTGGCGGGTTACCTATATATAGAATTAAAATACTTTTTTGCGGGTTACCTATGTATAGAAATAAAATACTATCTCTATACGAAGCTCTAGGCTCTTGGGTTGTAAACATAATAATCATTAGGAAAGAGTACATTATGTTCGAATACTCGGCTGAACGGCGATTCTTAGGATTTTTCGAAATGCTATACATGTACTTGTAAAACAGTGCAATCTAAAAGCATGTTAACATGTTCTTTAGTACATAGCAATCTGTAAACATGTAACGTGACCTTTTACAATATTAAGTCTGAATAATTATACACCTAAATCTCACAAAACGATGAACATGGTATTGTAAGTGATCCAATATTTTGTAAAACATCAAACTTCTATTCCCATAATTCCGTGGTCCCACTGATTTGCTTCACAGACCAATGACATTGAAATTTTAATAAAATTTAGTACAGTAATTTTTTTATGATGTCCTTTTTTGTTAATGTAATTGAATTTCAACTTTTTGCTGACCACAACACTTACATTGAATAAAGAAAATAAGAAAATATATAAATATTATTATGCGGATCAGTTTGGTAATGTTCATTTTAGATTGTAACTCTTATTAAAATGGAAGTATGATGTGTAAACTGTTTAAAATTGCGGCGAAAATTTTATTCTGTTTATCAATAAAATAGGTTTCAATCTTTCCATTAAAGCCGTAATAATATTTGTTTTGTCACAAAAAAGAACATTTCCGACTGAAACAGTCTTTGTGGCGTCGTTTCAGCAGCCTCAGTTTTGAAGTCACATGCCGTTTCCTATGGTAACGTGCAGTTTGTGAAGCAAGGCTAATCAAATCAGTGTGTAAGGAGTTTGGTAATACAAATTTACATTGCAATCTGAAAAATGTAAACATGATCTTTAACGACATCCAATCTATTGTCATACATTGCAATATAAAAACATGTAAAAATGTTTAATCATTGCAGTATGAAAATATGTAAACATGTTCTCTTAGGATATTCTATCTATTGACATCAGTTGGGTCATTTTTCTTACGTGATTTTATTTTAATAATGAAAATGTTGTGCTATTATGATTAGAGTTGAAGTAATGATCTGGTCCCTTCTTACTTGGTCGTTCCATAAAGAAAGGGCCTTTCTTCTGATTGACTCCGTTAAAGTTCACGAAAAGCTGAAGTTTAACAAGGTTACAAAACATGCATAAAATTGTGAAATTTTTTGGACATTAATTGTAAATGTTGATTTTGGGCATATGCTACAGAAAACGACGACCTTTTCGCCATAAAAACTATTACGGATATGAATTGTTCATTCTTGAAGAAGATGAGCTCGAATAGAGTACAAGTATGTATATAATTGTGTATATCATACCGGAGTGTCAAATTCATTGCAATTCCAGGTTTTCTTTAAATATTCCGAGCCTGGTGACATTTCGCCTGACCATCCATACTGGACTGCCGTACACACGCCGTCCGGCGTTAATACGTGCCCAATATACTCGAACCCGACGTAAGTTTCAGCACATCGGTGCCTATCTAGCGAACTTATACCCTCCTGTATGGTTACAGCACTGTATCCTGCATATACAAGTCCGTCAATGTCGTGTATGTGTAGTTGAAATAGAACAAATACTGCCCCGAAAATATTCATTTTTCTCGATAAACTTATAATATTAAAAAGAAACTAAATGTATTTTTATTTTCAAAACGATTGTACCTTGATTTTATTAAAAAATCAAGCAGCACACTAATTCCAAAATTGTTTTCCAAAGTGTTTCAACTCTTTTTAATTTAATTTTTGACACTTTTACATAATTTATTTATGAAGAAACTGTCTATAAAACTAGAGAGTTCATTTAATGCACACATTCTACTTATATATGTGTCCAAAATACATTAAAAAGAGTGTCATACAAATTGATGAAAGGAAATGCAGATGTAAATCCGGGAATAAACGGAAAGCTTTTAGTAATTTCCTGTGACACTATGTACTAAAACATAGATTAAGCAGCTTCTATTGTGAAAGAATTGATCTAAATATTTGCTTAAAACAATACAATGCGTTTGAAGGCGACATTAAGAGAATGCAAAATCCAGTCACTACACTAGACTACCGCAAAGGCACTCAGTAGGGCACCGAACAAAATGCATTAGAGGGCAACCAAGCCAAGACATGTCGTGGTCGTACCAATTGAAAACTGAATAAAGAAACCCCCAAAAATGTCAAAGTCATATGAAGCATTTTAAAGGAAGTAAAATAAGACAATTGTATAGAATTGTCAGGGAAATATCTAATACTTATAATTATGATCTTCGTTGAATCCTTTTGCAGTTTTATATTTGACTAAAATGATAATAAATTTGCTACAGTAAACGCTTTAATTACAAGTTTTCAAATAAAATGCCTTTGAATAAGATATGTGTGTGTATTTCACCTTTACTTGGACATGGCAAATTAAAACATTTACACAATATGAACAGAAACATATTTTTTCTTGTTTTATGATCTTCAAAACATACAAATGAAAATAAATGAGTGTAAAAAGTGCCCCGGATTCTCAAAATATGGCCAGTTTATATCTCCAATAACTTTGTCATATCAGAAGCTGTGTGTGCCATAATCATTGCCTTAAGAAAGAACATATTATAAATTTTCAAAATAACATATAAACCAATTTATCTGAAGAAAATACATACGAGTGTTGTAAATATTCATGACTCCATAGCCATTTTGTCAAATTTGAACCACATATGCAACTACTTCACGTCCTGCTCCTTGCATGATTCAATTTTCAGATAGCTTAAATGTGACAACTTAGGTAATGACAACATATTAACTGACAACTTAGTCAAATTAAAGATGTGTCTTTATAAAATAACACTGGTAGAGTAGTTCTCGATGAGAAGTGTTCAGTGGTAGAGTAGTTCTTAGTGAGTAGTTGTCACTGGTAGAGTAGTTCTCGGTGAGAAGTGTTCAGTGGTAGAGTAGTTCTCAGTGAGTAGTTGTCACTGGTAGAGTAGTTATCGGTGAGAAGTGTTCAGTGGTAGTGTAGTTCTCAGTGAGTAGTTGTCACTGGTAGAGTAGTTCTCGGTGAGAAGTGTTCAGTGGTAGAGTAGTTCTCGGTGAGAAGTATTCAGTGGTAGATGAGTTCTCGGTGAGTAGTGTTCAGTGGTAGATAAGTTCTCGGTGAGAAGTATTCAGTGGTATATTAGTTCTCGGTGAGTAGTGTTCAGTGGTAGAGTAGTTCTCATTGAGAAGTATTCAGTCGCAGATTAGTTCTCGGTGAGTAGTGTTCAGTGGTAGAGTAGTTCTCAGTGAGAAGTATTCAGTGGTAGATGAGTTCTCGGTGAGTAGTGTTCAGTGGTAGAGTAGTTCTCGGTGAGAAGTATTCAGTGGCAGATGAGTTCTCGATGAGTAGTGTTCACTTGAAGAGTAGTTTTCACTGGTAGAGTAGTTCTCGGTGAGAAGTGTTCATTTATATAGTAGTTCTCGGTGAATAGTGTTCACTGATAGAATAGTCCATTAGAGAAGTGTTCATTTATAGAGTAGTTGTTGGTGAGTAGTTTTCAGAGGAAGAGTAGTTCTCAGTGAGTAGTGTTTACTGATAGATTAGTTATCGGCGAGTAATGTTCATTGGTAGAGTAGTTTTCGGTGTGTAGTGATCTCAATAGATAAAATTTACTGTGTAAGATATACTCAGTGTGTGATTACAGTCAAACCCGTGAACAATGGACCTGCAAAGTAAGCCCGATCATGGCCTTCATAGACTAGTTGTTTTTATTTTGAGGTTCCTCTGTACTATATATTCAACGAGTATTTGCTAAGATTGATCACTATCAAGTATCAACAGGGTGATTTTTATTCGGAGATGGTCTTTGACACAGGTTAAACTGTTCTTAGTACTGTCTGAATAGTATTTGCAGTGTGATTTAAAATATGTGTAAAGTACGTAAAATTTTGACTGATTCATGTATACTTCACTTTTTTCTTTTGGTAAATTACATTCAAAATAATTACATTTACTCAACTTATTAATAAAATATTAAGTAAATAGAAATAGACGCCGAGTCAATATCAACTTCCTGTATGTTCCCGTTTCACGATATCCCGAATGGAATTATAAATCCCGAAATTCAATTTAAAGTGAAGTTATAGTCTTCGACGTATGGATTCAATTAAGATATCATAAATACGATGTATTTTGTACAAGTCTGAAATAAAATGGCCATATTTCTACAGTAAATATTAGTGTGTAATAGTGTTGGGTGAATTGTACGGACGAAAATGTGTTATTTGTAGTCTCTAGTAATGTGCCCGCCGATGGTTTTTATAAAATTGGTCATAAAAGTGGAATGTATTACAAATTCTGTCAAACTCGCAAAATGAGGTTTTGCCTTATTCATAATAGTTGCTATAGCATAAGTACGGAAACAAATCAGGCGCAATTTTGATTAACTATCAAGTACGGCAACATTTATTTGTTGATTTCGTGTTAGAATCGAAATAATATATCCAAATCAGTGATTTTATCGCTTGATAACATCACTGTTTGTCGTTCGGATGCGCATTATTATATCACTCGGGCTACGCCCTCGTGATATAATTCCTCGCATCCGAACTCGAAACAGTGATGTTATTGAGCGATAAAATCACTGTTTGGGATATATTATTTCTTAAATCGAGCTAAAATAAATATGTTACAAGTTTAATCAGTCAAGTTTGTTTTAAGAAAATTAATTCTTTGTTTTGATCGACTTAAGATGGCTGTCTACCCAGAATAAAGAAGTTGATAAGAGAAAAGGATAAAATATAAATAGTTGAAATACTTAAAATTTGTTAAAATAAGTGAAAAATGATCTTGAATAACATTCGTGAATATTCTTCTCCTAAACAAATAACAATCAAGTATAATTTTTTAAATGTAAAATTTGGCCAATATAAAAACTGAAATTTGCCTTCTGACTTTAACAAATAAGTTAGAAATTCTAGAATTCTATGTTTTTATTTCAAAGAGTAGAAAAAGGAAACTATTAAGATCACATAGAAGTCAAAGACAAAGAATTAAGTACTACTGTGAAAACAACTAAAATTAAAAAGAAATTAAAAGACACCAAGAGATCAAATCGATAGGGATTTATATTTTAGAGGTTTTTTTGAGAGGGTGTGTTTGTAAGGGGTGGGGGTAGGGGGCAGGATGTAGGAGAATGGGTCAATTTTCTTACACGCATTATTCTGTGAACATTACTTAATGGACCGATTTGATTTTTAATTTTTCTAACCTTTTTTTGCAGAGTCACAAATACATACAAATCTATTTAATGTTTATATATGTCCCAACATCTACATTATTACAATGAGCTCCTTGTGACTTATAAACATGATGTATGAAAAATGTCCTAAAAATTAAGTTTTGTGCGAATCCAAGCCCGAAACTCTTTCCATTTTGACTTACCATACATACATGTATTATGCTCAATTTAAATAACATTGAAATCATTCATCTGGGGGGAAATAATATTATCATTGTCATCTTGAATTTTTGCACCAGACCCACATCAACCGAGAACAAAATTCTCAAGACAAAAAATATTCTAGTCTCGTCATTTAAAAAAAAACATCGATGGCTTCTCTTTAAATAAGTTACTGAAGTGTTCTGTAACCATACTCAGAATGAATATTGATCGTACAAAGCTCTGCGATGTAACAACTTAAAAGTTCAAAATTTTCTCTCTTTTAGTTTATAGATAAGTGAAAATAACCGTGTAAAGTTTACATTTTATAACAATCAAATATTAATCTCCCTTGCATTAATGTTGTAGCTTGCCGTTAAAGGGAATTGATACATAATGGAAGACCTGTAATACCAGAAATAATAATGCAGATAATATTAAGTATTATACATTACAACAAACAACAAACGGATTATATATAAATGTTTGTTAGTATGAGATACATTGCCCGATATAACATACATTTATATTAGTTTCAAAACTTTTGACAGGATATAAACGGTTGTTCGGCCGAATTTACATAACAGCAAGCATCATTTTTTGTAGCGTAAAAGTAAATTGACAGCAGCCGTGCACATTATCAGTTATAGAGATTTTTGACAGGTTGTATGACCCTGTATTAACTTTTGTACAAAATAAAACTCAAACCGAATTTATAATACAGCAATCATCATATTTTAGATAAAAAGATGATATTTCTTCATAAATCGACAGTGTATATTATGAATTCTAAAACTCCTCGTGATTTTGTCACTATTGTTACGAGCCAGGCGTAACGAGAAAGAAAAGCCAGCAACAAACTTGTAACAATAACAAATTTATTACAGAAAAATTATTAAAGAAAATTAAAACAACAAATTATGTGTACAAATACCTGAAGTCCAAATATAAAATATAAAATTCGAATGTCTAGTCTGATCCTGGAATGATCCCTTTTTGAATAGCACAGTTTAATCCAAGTTAAATCCAAGAACACTTTAGAATAAATTCCCACAATAAAATCCACAAGAATAATTTTAACTATTTTAAAATAATCCAAGCTCCAATAAATCACTTAATTTCCAAGTTGAATAATACTCCAAATATATTGATGACTTAAAAGATCACTGATGACTTAAAAGGTAAAAGTAATGAAAAATGTCTCCTTATATATATTAACTAAGAAGTTTCTAGAATAGTCTTCCATTTACTACAGTAATCATAATCTAGCAACTTCACCAATAAAGATCATTCCAGAAATTTCTATCTAAATATAATGCATGAGTTTTCTACAACAGCTAAGAACGTTCTAGTACATACATGTAGTTTATGTTCTAAAAATAGAGCAATGATAATATTGGAAATACCAACTGGTCAGATATAAATTATATACATGTAATATGTTGCATACATAACACTATAGACAAAGAAGAAAAAAGACTGGTGTTTGCCAATAAACACTGGTTAGTGACTACTTGTTAATCGACTGTTATGTTTTCTCCCTCGATAATATATTTACTATTCGTCATATAAATCATCATAATATATAAATTTATCATATTTTTTTTGCCCATGAAATATTTCCAAAAGAATATCCAAATGATTATTTTATTATAATCTATATTTAAAATGGTGTACATTGTATTAAAGCAGCCATAAAACGAGACCAAACACCAAGTGATAGTATCTCAGCGTCTTGCCAGGTACCAAGCTGCTTGGCAGACACCCAGTATTCTTCATATTTCGGGACATTTTTGATACAACCTGGTTTGGTTTTAATCTGTGATGTTTAACTTTGACGTCGTGTGTGAAACTATTGGAATAAAATCAACGGAATCTAATCAGAAATATGGTCAACTTTCTGCATCATGTCAATTTTCAAGACGCTACTCGAAAGTTCGCAAAGTGTCGCGTTCTACCTAAATGGCAATTGTGAACTAAAAAATAAATAAAGAAACGTATTTAGCCGGCTGCCTATAGCAGACGATATATTATTTTGCAATTTAAAATGCATCATAAATATGTTTTATATTCAATTACTTCTCTCATAGGATGGTGGCCTCTCAGTATAAGTATTTATTACATAAACAGTGGCGCAGGAGTGTAATAAAGTCATAGTAATAAAAACGATATTACACTAGTGTAATAACACTTTGACGTGACGTCATTTGCGCTATATAGAAACATAGCGTTAAAGCGCGCTAATGTTAGCGTTACACTATAGGCTCGTCATTGAAAATTACTCATTTTAACATTTGACTGTTCTTATTTTATATATGTGATAAAAAGAATATTATATTTGTGTAGATTCAATACTAAATTTATTGAACTCGTTGAATAAAACAATGTTATGCTCACCAGAGGCTCTCATAATATGATCTTATTCAACTCGTTCAATAAATTTAGTATTACACTACACTCATTTAATATCCTCTATGTATGATGCGTATTGAGTGTAATAATACATTAGATTACATATTTTTTAAGTCTTACTCATGAACTAGAGTTATGTGCCAATAATTGTAGAGATTGCATGTCACACGTATGTCCATTTAATAAGAAACCGGTTCCTTATACGATAGGATCTGTTGTGGATCCATTAAAAATTTAGATTTACCTTAAAGGGAGGTAACATTCCTGAATTATATTTGTAATTAGTTATACACGTAGTTCTTTCCAGTATGTTGAATAATGTAGATTGAAAAGAAAATCAGGCCGGGTCAGTCTGTCATTACTGGGGGAAAATAAACATTTAAGATGGCTTCCAATATGGATGCCATCTTATGATAAAACAATAAAGTTTCTTGCGGGTTGGAAATGGCCGCAACCGGCCATCACATACTTTGGGATTTTATTATATGGTCAAGTTATGTTTAGATAGTTCAAGTGGTAAAACTTAAGAATTGCACACATCAGAATGTAAATGGCTCTTAGTAAGAACGCACAATGATGCATATAAGTGTCGACCGTCGTCTTAAAGTCCACCTAAAATATTCCAATGTCGCAACTGGAATGTAAGTCAGAAATCGGTATTTAAAGATCCTGTAACACAATTTTCTTATGATTTTAAATCATAAATATGATGCTCAAAATAAGATTTATCAATATTGTAGGTTCCAAAAAGCATTATCTATAAAGATTTTACCGAATTTAACATTTCATGTAAATAAAGGGTGGTTATTAAAACATTTATTTTCCATAAAGTTTATGTCAATTTTTACAATGAGAAATGAATGCATATAATTTAATGATTACATATATGCACAAATATTTGCAGTACATATTTTACATAGTCTTCGATGTTTGAAAATTGTTTTATTTGCATAATTATGTTAATATATAAAATTTCACTTAGTGTGGTATACCACTTTGATCACAACATACAGGATCTTTAAGCAGAACTCAATCGACACCTTCAGAACTCTGGAACCCAAAGTGCGTTGATATGTAGCATATTTAAAGGTGCGTTTGACCCCGAAGTGCTATGGAAAGCCAGCGGTCGCTGTGGAGAGGTTATGGCTGTTGTGGAAAGTCGGCGGTCGCTAGGGGAAGTCAGTGGTTGCTGTGGGAAGTCACTGATGGTCACGGACAGTCACTGGGTGCTTAAGAAGTCTATGGTGGCCATGGGAGGTCACTGCTTGCTATGCGAGACACTGGTCGCTGTGGGGAATCAGTGGTTGCAACGGTTGTCCGTTGTCGTTATGAAGAGTCACTGGTTGCTATGGAAGTCATTGGTTGCTAGGAAAAGTCAGCGGTTGCTATTGAAGTCATTTGTTGCTAAGCTGGTTTACTGGTTGCTATGGAAAGCCAGCGGTCGCTATGGAGAGGTTATGGCTGTTGTGGAAAGTCGGCGGTCGCTAGGGGAAGTCAGTTGTTGCTGTGGGAAGTCACTGATGGTCACGGACAGTCACTGGGTGCTTAAGAAGTCTATGATGGCCACGGAAAGTCACTGCTTGCTATGTGAGACAGTGGTTGCTGTGGGGAGTCAGTTGTTGCAACGGTTGTCCGTGGTCGTAATGAAGAGTCACTGGTTGCTATGGAAGTCATTGGTTGCTAAGAAAAGTCAGCGGTTGCTATGGAAGTCATAGGTTGCTAAGGTGGTTTACTAGTTGCTATGGAAAGCCAGCGGTCGCTATGGAGAGGTCATGGCTGTTGTTGAAAGAAGGCGGTCGCTAGGGGATGTCAGTGGTTTCTGTGGGAAGTCACTGATGGTCAGGGACAGTCACTGGGTGCTTAAGAAGTCTATGGTGGCCATGGGAAGTCACTACTTGCTATGCGAGACACTGGTGTGACTCCCCACAACGATCAGTGTCTCGCATAGCAAGCAGTGATTTCCTTGACCACCATAGACTTCCTGAGCACCCAGTGACTGTCCGTGACTATATGACTTCCCACTGCAACCACTGACATCCCCTAGCGACTGCTGACTTTCTAAAACGGCTATAACCCCTCTTCATAGCGACCGCTGGCTTTCCATACCAACCAGTGAACCACCTTAGCAACAAATGACTTCCGTAGCAACCATTGACTTTCCCTAGCATCCAATGACTTCCATAGCGTACAGTGGCTCTTCACAGCGACCATGAAACATAAATCTGGAAAAGAAAATTCAGTTTAATCGTGTGTAAAAACAAGACAAGCGCTTGAGTATAGTCTCTTTAAACTAGGGCTTATAATTATTATTTTTTTTTGGGGGGGGGGGGGGTTGGCGGTTGGGCGGTAGGGGACGACGAGAGAGGTAGTAGAAATGTACAGTCTAAGAAAAGTTATTTCACAGTGGGCCAACGTGTTGAAAATTTTCTTTTTATTACATGGAAGATGTCTGAGTATCCAAATTAACACTATCATGTATGCATTGTCATCAAAATAAATACGCAAAAAATACGAAACGTGTCTATCAGGATTAAATATGCACATACGTTTACATAATTAACAACAGTTTCATTTTTTTAAAAATCTCTTTCGCCTCGATCTAAAATTTGGTTAGGTTGATAATTTGGATTAGTTAAAGGGTATAAAGCTATATATGTCATGAAATATTTGAATAAAATTTATCAATAGTAAAATTATATTGCTTCCATAATTTTATGGTCGATTTCCAAAAGACTTTTAAAATGTGATGTCTCTGCTACTCTGCTATTTAACACGCATGAATATTGTACGTAAATAGAATACAATGTTGCGGGACCAAAAAAAAACCTAATCCTATTTTAAGTTTGTTTTTATCCGTTTAACAATGACTTTGTAATGCCTTATTCACTTTTAAGGCAATTTACTACCATATTTCTTTCATACAAGGATTTTGGAAGTATTCTTTTTTTTTAAATTAAAACAAACATGTTTGCTTGTTAATAAATAAATAAATAAATAAATAAATAAAAATAAATAAATAAATAAATAAATAAATAAATAAATAAATAAATAAATAAATAAATAAAATAATATAAAATAAATAAAAAGATGAATTAATTAAAAAGAGAAAGAAACAATATTAAACAGACAAAAAAGAGATAAATCTAGTATGCATGCATAGGCTAGAAAATCTACCATTCAATAGACATAATTTTAAAACGAACTTAAATTTTACATTACTGAGGGGCACTAGAACAAGATACATGCATCTTTGACCGCTGTATGCAGATTTTAACCTAATTATTTCACCCGGATTTCCCCCTACTGCTTTCAAAGGCACGTTCTAATTCTGTTACTTAAAAAACACATTACATTTTATACTATATTTGAGGCACAATGTCATGGTGACCTTACTGAACATTTTAATGAATGTTGTTTTTTTTTTGTTCACGAACACATCACGGCAATATCAGATGAAGAAAGACTAGTTCAATACGGTCGGTTTGAAAAATGGTCCCGTGAACCAATGACCCATTTCTATATTACGTTAATGTTCGATACGCGGTCATTAACATGACAGCTTAGCATGGCTCGTCCTTCCAAAATTGCAAAGTAAGCAAAGTAAGCACATAACGTATGGCATAAAATTCAAAAGTTTTCATCAGATTCATATTCTACCACAAAGCCTTGCGGCGTACGCACGTATCTAAGCTGAAAGCTCTTAGCAAATATTTCAAGCATCTTTGATAAGCCTATAAAAGATGAAGATCGTTGACGGTAAAGTTCAGATTAAGACAAAATCTGAATCGAATGAAGAAACAAATGATGTAAATAAGGAAGTGGAACAAGGAATAGTGAAAGAACATTGCGGGATGATAGGCAAGGAAACAGACAATACCACACTTCAAGAAATGGATGATGACACTGACGATGATCAAACTGGACCTCCAGTAGACCGAGGGTGGGCATGGGTCATTCTAACAGGTAAAACTGTATCGTGTTTTTGAAACAAAACAAAGGTCATGAATCTTATTACTTGTAAGCACTTCATCATTGATTTGAATTGTATTCATGACTATTTACTGAATTTCATGCGTGAATTGCATCTTTGAAGTTTCTAATTTAGCAATTTGGAAAGATTTTTTTCAAAACAAGTATGCAAAAATTGCATTTCTTAAAATGAAGCATCTGAAGATTTTGTGGCGAAAAAAAGTTAGAAATTGACAGCATGAACATGTTACATGCAACACTAATGCATCATTAATTTTGCAACCGCATAAAAATCAAATTCCGGTTTCCTGTATTCACTTCATGACAGCGCATAAAATACGATTAAGTCAAATGTTTGAACGCCACCAAATTATTTGCATTTTACATTTATCTATTTTTGAAACACGCATATATTGGCTAATTACTTTTGACAAGTGTCCTACCAAAAAACCACGGCCTTTCATTAAATGATGCTTTGTAACACCGCACTTTGGGTCAAGCAGCTAAGAATAAAATCCTTATCTCGTGGCCACGAGATATAATTCAGAAATAGTAAATCACTACTTGCAAAAGAACAACAGTAAAAAGTCTTCAGGTAATTGGGCAATGAGTTGTTTTTTGAAAAGTACATCAAAAAGAAAAATCTTTTGAGAAATAAATAAATGAATTAGAAAAAAAAAAACATTTCTAAGGCAAAATGGGCCTTTATGCATTTGATTAGTGATTACATTTTCTTTATGTGTTATTGTCATCACAAAGAAATGCAGCAGAAGAGATTTGCATAGACTCCTTAACCCATTACTGTATGAGCATTTTGTGAAAAATGGCTGTTTCCATTGAAAAGCCTCTAGTTACAAGTTCAAATTGCTATGAAACTATTAACGATGCTTCAATATTCATTAAACTTGGCACAAACTGTTGACTGGACCATAGCCATTATAACGGCAGGCTCAATCTTTAATTTCCTGTTACCATGGCAATGAGGGGACATCTCAAAATTGCCCAAAATCACTATATTGCGTTTATTTTTCCATCCAAACTGATTTCGCAGTGCTGCAACTTTTCAATGGATTGAGATAAAGTCAAATGATTTTCAGCGTTAGTTAATCGTTACCTTCTGATCGACCTGAGGTCAATTTTAGCCTCTCACAAGTCCACACTCTTCTTGGCAATGAGGGGGCTACTGTCCCCCTTCAAACCTCTAAGCAGACGGGGGCAGATCCCCCTTTAGCACCCCTAATGTATCTTTCTGATAGGGGCGGCGCTGAAAAAGTGACATTTCTTAAACAAAAACAAGTGTTTAGGGTCTAAATCTCAAAGGGTGGGGTTATATTTGAGATAAAGGTTAATTGTCTCCCTTTAATTTGATTGAATAATTTTGTATAAAATAGTTATTAAATAATCCAGTGACACGAGTATAATTTTAATCTCGCTTACAGTAATGTATAATTATAGATATTCAAATCCATTATCTTATAGGTGAGGTTATCCTTACCAAACATTATTTGATACGGATTAAATCCACTCTAAGTTAATGAGGAATGCATAGCGTTCTTTTCATACATATAGTTTAATGACCCATATATCTATCTACATGTATAACCAGTGTTTTATTCATTACTATAAAGAATGTAAGGATGAAATCAATTTCAATGGAACATGCTTCAGACGTTATGTTAGACTGTTGGATAGATATTGGAAATGAATATAATATGGATTAGTAAAAACTCGGAATAAGTCAGATCTATTTATATTTTTTCAATAAATTGGTAATAAAATTAGAAGATGGAAAGAGAATCAAAGATAAAGAATGAATTAAATGGGAAAACGTTCAATTCTAATGATAAAGTTGAACAAATGTCAGTTGGTGCTGATTCCACAATGCTAAATAAAGATAACGACGAAGATGCACTACATGATGTAACTGAAGATGTTGAGGAATGTGAAAGTTGGGCTCCAGAGGACAAGAGTTGGGCTCCTGTAGATAAGGGGTGGGCGTGGGTCATCCTTGCAGGTAAAAGAATCTGACTTTGTTTAAAGGCCCATTTAGACCGAATAATACTATAACTTCCATTTCTCCAAACTTTTTATTTTTATTCTAGTTGCCCTGTACCAATATCCGAAAAAGTACCAGTTGGGCATTAAAATGCACCGTCTTTTACTTAATTTGCTGTTTGGTAATTAGTACAGTTATAGTGATTTAGTTTTTTGTATGGAAGTCAAAATATGACTCAGTTATCGTTCTGCTATTTTTATGATTAATTATTTCTCATTCAGCGCTACAAAATGTCAGTGAGAATTATTCAATATGCTTTAAATCCATTATGTAAATATTATTTAACATATGTATGTTCATTTTAAAGATTTCTAAGGTATAATTGGCATTTAATGTATATGAAATGTAAATAGTATTATAGCGCAGTGTGTCGGGTTAATGAACTGTCAAATGAACTTTCAAATGAACTGTCAAATGAACATTCAAATGAACTTTCAAATGAGCACCACTGTAGTACATGAACAAAGTAGATTGAATATCATTACACAACAACTTTGTACAAAATATGTTACAACAAGGGTGGACATGATAATATTTTCAAAAACTCGTCTCACATGGCTTCTTAAATTTCCATATAAGCTGCTTTCATTTCGAGGTGAAATAATAATTATAAAATCGTAAACGAAACTTTTAAAAACCGCATTATGTAAATTAAAAAGAACATCTCGTTTACACTGTGTACATGCTATTTACCCTAATCTCTTTAAAATCGTGCTACTGATTCTAATTGTATCTGACCTTATACATGTATACATCATGTATGTAGGATGAGTAAAGGAGAGAAAATCATGCTCTGACTTTAATTAACGATATGAAAGCAGGGCGACACCATTACACAACATCGGATGGTTAAGGTTATAAGTGTAAACAGATGTACCAAATTTTCATGACTAACGTTCCTAAAAAAAGACGTTTGTTTCTAAATATAGTATTCATAACATCTCACATATAAATTTTTATTTGATACAATGAAATGTTGTCGGATGTTACAGATATTATCTATGTATCGTGTCCTATTTTTTGAACTTAAATTAGTAAGCCGTGCATTTATTCATACCATGCATTCATTTATAGGTCCAGGTACATGTATAAAAATTTATAAAAACCAATCTAAAAAGATTGAGACATATATATTCATTTATTTCACACTAAAATGTAACAAATGAACTTCTATTGTCTGCACCATGTGATCTCCAATTACAAATCAACGTTGGAACCGTTCCTATCAATTAAGCATCATTTCTTATTTTGCCTGTTCAAATAATTCATGTCAAATCAATATCGCACTCTACCAAGCCGCTTTTTCATAGCCCAAAATCCTAAACAAATCACTGTTGTACTTCTTCTGGCCTCGTTTTCATTTTCAGAGTCCAAAAAGGATTTCATATCCCTATTGTACTCGGGGTATTAAAGTTCTATCAAAAATTGGTAGTGTGAAATAAAGGTGTAATTTTACATTTACAGTACTTATTTTTAGCTTGCAAAACCGATATCAGGCCCGGCTAACGCTTCGTCCAATATCGGCATGATAGATGTGTACTCGTCTAATATAAATCAGTATTGTACTGACCACATATTTCTAAAATCCATAAGCCGGCAAAGCAATCTGATCTTGACGATTTTACTTCGCAATAGACCTCGTAATTTATGGTGATACATTAGAACTACTTCAGTCACATGATTCCGCCATTATGTTTTTTTCTTATGACGTCAATTTTAAAATTTCAATATTAAGTAATTAATTCTTGTTTTCAATTAATGTGACTCGGGTCAATTAAAATAAAGAATAAGTTAGCACAGGACATACTCCCAATACTAAGGGGTATGGCAATTGTTACTTTCTCAAGAACGAACACTGCCTTTACAACCCCGACCGACTTGCCTTGGTATGTATTCGTGGCCTCTTATCCGGAGTATACTGGAAAAGCCGATGCTTTGCGATTGTTGAAAAAGTTATATACCGCTTGAATCGGCAAATAATTGACTTGGACATGGTATATGTTTGTTTTTCCAATATTGAAAGATATAGCGAAGACATAACAAATGCATTTTCAGTGATGGTCGAGCCATTAGCGATGACGTAATGTTACCTGTGATAACCCACCCTGATATTGTCTTTTCTTCACTGCAAGTGCAATCAAATTACGAAACTAATTTAAGAAAGGAACAAACATTAAACTATGAATTAAAATTGGGAAAAATAAATAATGTTATAATACATTATGTAAGTATACACTTTATTTAAAAGAACTCACTAAATTTGCCTTTATTATTATTGTATTCAAACGAATGACCGGTAACTACTCTCAGCAAGAAAATCAATTCATAATAAAGGAACTATGAACCTTTTTTTTCGTGCATGCAAATCTGCAAAGCAACAAGATACATTTAAAACCCGAGCACGCAGTGCAAGTGATCTGATTAGTCCGAGTACTTCTACAGGTGTGAATGCACGACAAAATAGTGTGCTATCTATAACTAAACAGCTGATTCGGTAATTCCGCTTTTTGCTATTTGTTTTCGTTTAAATTTTGGCGTGTTTTTCACGTGCTGGTGCGATCACCCGGCCCGAAATTGCAAAATTGTGTTCTGAGTCACGCATATGAAAAAAATGAATAAAAATACACGCAACGACGGCGTGAGATTGCATGATTTTATCCGTTAATGCATTTTTCTTCTCCGTGCGCAGTTTTTATACAAGAATAGCAGTTGTCACTTTAATGTACAATATTTTGACCAAATAACAAATACATTAAAAACAAGTTTAAGAAAGTAGATTAAAACGACTAAGGGTAAATACTAAAAAGGTCAAACTAATGCGGTTAATGCCGAATTACTATAATTGTTTTCGTTATATGATAAGCTGGTATGAAAAAAGAAATTTCTATTTCTATTTAACAACTCAGCAAATATCGATTACCTATCTTTCTGAGGCCAGTGACCTTGAAACTGGTGCTTATGATCATTTGTGAATGTGTATAGATAATCGATATCAATTAAACAAATCCCTGTACATGTAGATTGAATTAAACAAATCTGAGTGTATGACCTGATGTCCTGAAAGTAGGACAGGGCTACTTATAAATTTAAAGCATGATTTGATATGCTTGAATTGTAAAGCTCGTTGGGATGTTTGTTCGTTTGGTAGATTTTTACACCGATAATCATATTTTGATGGTCAGCCGACCAAACTGGCTTTCCTGGATAGCTAACCAGTTATTACCAATTTTCGACTGATTTCATAATCGGCAGATAACAACAAATAACCATTAGACTCAATTTCCGATGTTATTTATTATGGGGAAATTTCGTCTCGCGCGAGGATCAAACCGCCCACCCCTGGATAACAAATTCGATACGAAATTATATATATAGCAGTTATTATGTTCATATTTTATATGCCTCTTTTTTTGTACACATGTAGTCTTTTAATATAATGAACAGCATAAATGTATTTATTTATCAAATTGTCATCCAAACACATGATGAAAAATATTTTACAACATGAAAAATATCACAAAGGCATGTATATAGGCATTCTATTCAGAATTACAAGAGACTGTAAAATGCACAGAGTCAGTGCATCTAGACGGGTATCATTTTATAACACACAAATACAATTTACATGATACAATTACAAAACAGCTGGTGAGTATGTCATTTTCATAAATGAGGAAAGTATAAGCCTTATAATATACATTGTATTACACGCGTATAGTAAACTCTCTTACACTAAGCAATACGGTGGTTTACATACATCAATATTGGATTAAATGTTGAAGATACCTGACATGTTTATACAGAATTAGTTAAACTGAAAACAGAACAAAACAGGAAAAAAAAACAACAAACACAACTAGGAATAACTAATTTTTGTATCTTTCACAAACCCTGAAAATAATAAGAAATGACAGAAAAGGAATTAGAGTTGAATATAGGATTAAATGTAGAAAAACATCGTATAAAGAATGAAGCGGAAAAAGAAAAGAGGAAGTTGCTTGACAATTGTGAAATAAATCAGGAAATAAGTATTGAAACAGAAGAGGTGAAAGGCGGAGCTCCAGTAGACAGGGGATGGGCCTGGGTCATTCTAGCGGGTAAACTAATTTGAATATGTTTGACATGCGCATTACTTTTATACGTTGTACTTTTAGTACTTGGTTGCCGTTTAATAGGCACGCTCTAGTTGCGTGATTGATTTTATTGACTGAAACGTCGGTGATTGATTTTATTGACTGAAACGTCGGTGATTGATTTTATTGACTGAAACGTCGGCTATTGAGGCATGACTTTAATAATAAATAGGGTTTTTTGTAACATTTCAATTATCATATTTTTCCTTTTTATTTTGCAAAATAAGACTTTATATCGTGATCTGAATATAAATTAGAATTTTCAGCAAATAATCTGTTCTACGATTATTAGAGCAAAATAGCTTAGTTATAAGCAAAGTCCTGTCTAAATCGAAATAAGAATATTTGAAGATGCAAAAAACATTTCATTAATATTTGTTGAGTAATAATCACAAAAAGGATTTAATTCAATCAGTATACCAACTTTTATTCATTAACTAGATGACCATTAAAAAACATTTATATACTCTATAAAATACTTAACAAAAAAGTGATATAACTGGACATAATTGTAGCCATGAACTTATGTCATAATATGTGTTAAACCTATAAATAATCTTTTGTAGTAAAGGCATTGCAAAAAAATCATTAGATCTACCTGAAATTTGATACTTGTATACACTTTGTAAACTTATGTGCACCTATATATTGCACCTTGCATTATGCAGTCATTTCTATGGATAGTACAAGTACATTGCTGAAATATCGGCGTTGTTTCATTCTGAAATATTTTCTTTTATTTATTCTTGTAACATAGATTTAATTTTTAAATATGTTACAATAATAAAACTTTATTGATCACTTAATGCACGTCTTGTAATGATGTTGTTTGCCAGTTGATCTATGTTAACAATTCGTTTGAAGTAAATGCGTTCCTCAATGTAACAACCACATTTACTCAATAGAAATAAAAAAGAAATGAGTTTCGTTGCAATTGGAGTAGCGTATTTTATTTTATGCAAACCAGCTAATCGTATATGTATCACGTCGTATTGGAGTCCAATATTGGCTTAGTCACATTCGTGTTGGACAGTTTTGATGCTGATACGACTGTAAAAGTTTTTTACGGTATTTAAACTGTTTATTTCGTATTGGACCTGAGCGTCTTATATTGGCATTGTAATAAAAAATATTGGCTCAGACATTCTATTACACGCAGACAGAAAAACATAGTTTCCTATCCAAAATTTCTTGGTTAGTAATTACAGATCTTTTACAAGTATATTTCTAAATTTTTTTTCTATCAACAAGTTTTTTTATGAGAACGCTGTACAAAAAAATTGTTACAGTCCAGTGGGTTAATTGCAATCTTGAACCTTAGTCAAATACTTTGGAACAGTTTGTGGTTCGTATAATTAACATAGTTATTGTGTTTTTAGTACAACCTTGCCGTTTAAAATATACTTATATACTTGGACGCATGTATACCCGCAAACATGTTATTGTATTGGGCAATAAACTAAGGTGATCGATTCATGCCATGGCTATATACTATATATTATATACTATATACAATTTGAATTCTGGATTAAAATGAATGTAGATGTTATTTTAATTTGCATGCAAAATTCATACATGGTTTTACATTAACAATGAATGTTCTTGTATGTTTGTTTGTTTGTTTGTTTATCTGTCTGTCTGTGTTTAGTTTGTTTGTTCGTTCGTTTTATCGAGAATATATCCAATCAACTGATTTAAATGTCAAGAGTTATGCATGCTTTTTAAAACGTTCCGAACACTCGTACTGGTTTAATAAAGTTAACGACGGGATTCTTCAATTTATTATTGTAAATTATTTAATTTGTATTAGGATTTGTTATTTATATTGTTACCTTGTCGCAGTGAGCATTTGCGTGTCACAAAGTACATGTATGCATGCAGCGGAATGCTTAATACTTTTTAAATATACCCTACAAACCATTTGATAACAACTTTCAGAAGGGAAATGTCGGGGTTTTTTATTATTATTGTTGCAAACCGCTGTGCCGAGATTTCGATGTGAGCATTTAATTAAAAGATTTCAAAAAGTAGCGTAAAATGACTGAGTGTCGAGTGCAAGTTAGTTAATGCCTTAGTTGCTACCACTGTTAAGTGTATAGAAAAATAAGCTAGCATAAAAAACAACAACAGAAAATGCGACGTGCCAACGCATCACTATAACTGATCCGCAACCCGAGGTCAATGACCTTGAAACTGATGCTCATGATGATCATAGATGATCGGTATAACACAAGCAACGTCCTACATATTGAACTTTGCAAAAAAATACTTCCTTCAGTAGCACCAATCTCCTCTTATTACTACAATCTGCCAAGGGAGGTAATCACTGTGAGGAGTTTGGATATGTACGTGTCCTAAAAGTAGTTCTGTCCTGAAAGTGGGACAGGACTACTTTTAATAGATGTAATAATTTTATCAAACATTAATCTGCCGGAACCGGAAGTGGTTAGCCTGTGTCACTGTTATAGAGCCAGGCAAGCCGCGAAGAATGGTCGTGTTCTCTATTGTTGGTGGACTTAATTTTGATATTTTATATTGAAACCCCTTTAATTCTAAATGGACTGTTACATAATCAAAGATGGGCAAGTCCAGTGAAGATTTTCATGTGGTTTAGGGTAAGCTTAATATGCAAAATTCAATAAATATGTAAAATGCAATAAAATATGTTGATTTCATAAAGTTAAACTTATTTTGAAATTTATTATATTTACATAGCAACTGAAACATAATAATATAAACGTATGTCCTAGGCAACTGTGTATACTTTAATATCAAGAACACGTGGTCATATATTTTTCTATTGTAATTTTCTTTTTATTATAATACATCACTGAATTATATGCTTTTATCGTAATTAAAAAAGTATGGAAAATGGCTATAGGCAAATACAACAGTTGTTATTTTCAATAGTAAACTCTCTTACAAAGTGAGATCTACATGTATATACAGTGTTTCACAACATACACTCATCCATTTGTGTTTGATTGAATGTTCAGGATAAGTGGTATATTTATAAATACGGAGCTTGTTAAACGGGAGAAAATCGTCTGATATATTATGCACATTTATTATAAACAAGTAAAAATCACAAATGACCGGAAAGGATTCTATGATAGGGAATGGATTAAACGATGAAACCATTCGTATAAAGAAGGAAGCGGAAAAAGAAAAGAGGAATAGAAAATCCGGGTCGCTCGAAAAGGGTGGAACAAATCAGGAAATAAATAATGAAACAGGAGAGGTGAAAGGCGGGGCTCCAGTAGACGGGGGCTGGGCCTGGGTCATTCTAGCGGGTAAACTAATTTGAATATGTTTGATTAAATGATATTGTTTGTATAAACTTTAATTAATACTTGGTCACTGTTTAATACGTACGAAATGGATTCATCACTGATTTACAATGTATTTTGTGACCTTCAGTTACGCGTTGATTTAATAGGAGTTTTTGTAAATGTTTAATGAACATCAAATGCCATAAAACAAATATAGATATAAAATATTATAACTTTTGACGTCCAGTCAGACTTTTTATTTGATGTTTTGTTGTTGTTGTTGTTGTTGTTGTTGTAGATGTTACACCAGCGTGATTAAATCAAACGAAAATAGGTATTTTGATATTTATATACCCGCATTAATTATAGAATGTTTTTAGGATTATTTATTCATGATGTTAATTTTATAGTGTATGGTAAATGAATTACAAAGGACGTTAAAATATCGATTTTCTTGTTGAATGAATACCATGTATTTAAAAAAAGAATATTTAATTAAATGTATTAAAACCAGAAACCGTGTCAGTATACGCATCTATGAAATTAATAGTTCTTATAATTATATAGGCCTAATTTCGCAAACATTTTCTTAAGAGGCCACGCGCGTTACTAACATGGACTTTCATAGGTTGGCAAATAGACATTTAATAGTCTAGGTTGGTCATTGTCTTTCAAGTATTGAAGTGTCATTGTTTGACTATTATCTTAAAAATTTTACGTCCTAGTTTTTTTTAAAGACATGTACACGGAACTTTTGCTTTTGACTGGAATCAAGTATAATTAAAATATAAGTACTTTTTTATGTTCTACCATAAAAACACAAAATAATGAGCAATGCATAGATGTCAGGTCAATGGCATATATTAATATACAGTAGTATCCTTTGTGTAAGAACAAATGCTATTATGAGGTTATTACACATAGTTGAGTACAATACTGAATTTTGACACCTATATTGAACGAGGCGAAAGTTGATATAGGTCATAAATAGGCTTTGCAGCTATGTACGAGTTCAATAGAATCAATTTTGTTTTAAACAGAATTAATAACCACTTTATTTCAGTGTTTGTTTACTTTTTCGTTCAAGTATATTTAGGAATTGAAAACAAAAAAATTGGACGCTGAAAAATGGGTCTAGATAAAGTACATAGAGTACGATGTGTGTGGGTTTGATATAGATATGTTGGACTCTGCAAATTAAAACGAGGCTATATGGGGTATGATATGCATTTGATACGGATTTCTTTACTCTGGAAATGGAAACGAGGCTAAATTGATAGGTTTCGATCTGATTATTGTTAAATTCTAGTGGGGCATCACGCGGTTTATACGCTTAAAGTTTTTTGTTTATATTTTAAAAGATGTGAAATAAAATTTAAAAAAGAATATACACTACTTTTGATTTATTTTCGTTAAAGCAAAATAAATTTCTACCCAAAAGATTTCATTGATAACTAGAGGGCAGTTAAATATTTTCCACTAAAAAACTTACGTACAAGAATTACACACATAACTGAAATAAGGATCAAATATGACAAAAGTGTCACAGGGTTTAGTGCACATTGTACGAGTTATACATATATCTTTTTTCCATTAGTTACAAAAAAAATTAAGAATGCTCCAAAAAAATATGATAAATATCTAATGAGCCACTTCAAATGGTTACATTTTTTTATGAATGATTATCATAATTAAACTAATTCATTTTACTTAACCGCCACGATATCATTAAACATGCTGTTTTCTTCAAAAATATCAATTTGTTCACTGATGTTTCTCGACTCAGTTTAATATGTGCATCAAGTATTTAACATCTCCACAGGCTTGCCCACAAAAAAGTCATCGCAGAATCAGTTTGATGTATGAGACATTTAAAAATTACACAAACACAAAACGCTGTTTCGAACCACTATTGTTATCATCTTATAGATTTAGTTAATGTATGTAATCAAATCGTTCGTTTATCTGAAATCTATGGTGTCTGATTTGTGCCATGTAATATTTTGTTCCACGAGGCGTTAATACGGCAAAGTGATGGCTTTGCGTCGTACTTTTGCTCCGCGGGGTGCCAGGCGAAGACAGGATGACATTGTCGAACATTGTGTTTTCACTTTGCCCCCAGCGGGGTGAAGATACAGCAATCTAGTGACTTTGTTATTGTCAAATTTTCGCGTTTTTATCTGGCGACCTGCGGAGCGAAAGTACGAAAAAGTGTTGAATTTGTCGTATTTTCTTGTTTTTGTCTGGCGCCTCGCGGGCCGAAAATACGACATAGCACAAATCATCCACCATAGAAATGTGACATGACGTTCGTTGTATAGATAAAACCCTATGATGTGAGTTGAAAGACTGGAACGATGTACAGAAACGTAATGCTAATTAAGATAACAATCTAAGAATGCTTTGTAAACTATCTTTATCTTGACAATTAAAATAGTTGATGTTGAAAGGAGGCTGAAGGAAAATAATCATAGCACAGGCATAGACCGTAATCGTCTAAATAAATTGTAAATGTTAATCATAAATGACATGTACTGTTAAACCCTGGGAAAATGAAACCCCAAATTTTCCACAATCTGCCAATGGGTTGGCGATTCATCGCCTGATCATTGTGACCATACTTTTCCAATCGTGCAGTCCACTCTGTTTGATTTTTTATCAAGGCAATCGGCCAGAAACCTAAGATCATCCGTGTCATTATATGCATTTACAAATATTTCAATAGGACTGCTTAGTACTTTTGACATAACTACTGCGCATACTATCAACATTTTGCCAGTGATACTTTCGCAATTGGAAATCAGGAAATCATGTATTATTCCTTTATATTACATACTTAAATAGTTCATTGACATTAAGAAAAAAGGTAATTTGTGCCTCTTCTAAAGTATTTCAGCTTTTTTAACGTAAAATATATTTATATGAAGTTATGACATTTGCCATTTAAATAGTCGTACTCATTCTAAATTCACAATATTTTCCCAAGTCCCCTTTGACTTCTTTGCAACAGTGCAGCATTATGATAAGTCTGACGACATTTAAAAAAGAAAGAAAAAAGAATAGAATCCATTACGTCATATAGTGAGTGATGCATAAAGCGACAGATCTAAATTGCCTTGATTACATTGTATTATAAAACTTTCATAAAACCGTTCAATCACGAAACATTGCAACGATCATTGTCACTTATTTACTTGGCAAATTTTATCATTGTCAATCTATATAGAAATACAGGAAGTAAATTTTAGGGAAAACCGCATATTCCAGCTCTTTCTATTCAACTTCGGTAACGACTTCGAACACAGCAGCAAGAATCATCCTGGTCGGGATGCAGTTAGTCGTTTTAACTTCTCTACAGATATTAACTTTTCTACAGATATTAAACATTTAAATAAATAAAACGCATTTGGTAGACCACGTTGAAAGACTATAATCCACCATAACGTGTATATAAACCAACGTCAGAGATGTAAAGTCAAAGATACAAAAATACCATGAACACCATTTACTGACTGTCAACATAAAAATCCATGAAATATCGGCCATAAACATAAGTGATCATGGAAACTCTGCATAACCAACATTCCAAAAAAAAAAAAAAAAAAAAATGTGGCCGGTCCTGAGGTGGTCTATATTTTTGAGGTTCTACCGTACGATAGTGTAAAATATTGGAAAATTTCCAAATCATTAATGATAATAGCTTTGAGGGAATAATTAACATGATATATTCTGTAGAAATATGCTAGCTTAATTTTTGAAAGCATGGGGAAATGTTTTTCCTTGTTTACAGCCACCATGAACGCGTACATTGACAGGGCTTGCAATATGACAAAATGTTCAGCTGAAACTGATTTGGAATACACTTGACCCTATGTTTTAAATATTTGAGTTTAACATAAGGTTTTGATAAAGAGTTTGCACGAAAAACACACCATTTTCTATGTTATTAATAAGATGAACATTTATTGCGTAATCACATTATGTAGATATATGAAAAAGCAAACATTAAAAATGAAATGAAGAAAAAACTCTCAATAAATATCATAGCTTAAAATGATTATTTCTGTGTAAATATAAATATACTATCATTTATTGATTTATGATAAAAACAATGCCCGGCGTTCTAAAACACGATTAATGGCGAGTTTGTTTCCAGAGACACCTGGGGTGAGGAGCTCAAAACGCATTTAAAATCCCAATAAAATGTATATTTGTCAATCTCAGCACATGTACTTATCATAATTTATTATATAACATTAAAACTTAATATAAGCTGTTTTGAAAAAAAAAATCATATTTAAATACAGTTTATATTAAGTTTTAATGTTTTACGATAAGTACATTTGATGGGATTGACAAATATACATTTTATTTGGATTTTAAATGCGTTTCGAGCGCCACATCCCAAGTGTCTGTGTTATTTTCCATAAATAATGTATAATACATTGTTGCAACACAAAGTAAAGCAAGATAAATTGATGCTTTATGACGAATATATTTCCCATTTATTTTTATATTCAGTAAACATCAAAACATTTTACAAGTGTGCACGCGAATACTCCCCCTAATTCAATTCGTTTTATAGCTCTTTAGAGTTCTTCCCCTTTACAGACGACCTCCTAAACAGTTGCCCCCTTTGCTTCGCTGCTTAAAGTATTTTTTTATATATTTTTTAATGTAATACAGAATCATTATTTTGATTGTGATATGTATTCTCTTGTATATGCTATTGAATGATTACTTTTCGCTAATAAATTGCTTAAATTGGACAAAGAAACTTAAAAATATATGCATATTATTATGCCTCTAGGTAACAGTATTTTTTTAAGGGAAGCTTGCAACCTTTGCCTTAAAAATTTTATTCAGTTTGAATAAGTTTGGTTTCATTCGATTTCTTCCCGAACGTTTGTTTCTGCTCAACTTAAAACAGTTTCAGACGGCGTAGTTTTAGTAGCCCCTGTTTTGCAGTCATGTGCCGATTCTATGGTCACGTGATATTAATTTAAAAGTCGTCTGCTGAATGAAGTTGAAGTTTTATTGTTTTGCAGTATTCGTTGAAATCAGTTAAATCATTTTAGAACATTACTGTCAATATTTTTATTCGTTTGCGATCAGATCATTGACTTATCTTAAATCTAGTTTAATATATAGTAATATCTATAATAATGTAAATAAATGTCTCGGAATTTGATTGCCTTAAAAACTTTGTATACGATGCCGTATATACCGTCAGGAACTGCCTTGAGACATATTATCTCAATCAGGCTATATTATTCCGTATATCCCGTAAAATGAATAATAATTTAAATATCATATTTGTATGGCATGTTGTCTAGATTATAATTACAAGTATTTTACATGTATATTAGAGATAATACTAAATAATATTAATAATAACATAATAATATATACTTATAATTATATTTACATATACTCTGGAGTCTAAATTTTTTAAAAAAAAAGGCAATAGTTTTAAAATATTTATATTAACAGATAACAATTTCACTGAAAATTCATGCAGTCGAAGATTTTTAACAACATATTACATATCAGCCATTTAAATAATTAATTTTATGAGTCCGTCCGGTTAGCTCAATAGGTAGAGCGTTGGACTGTAAATCTGGCGATCCGGGTTCGACTCCCAGAATGTGCAGGTCACTTTCGTTGTGATTGATCATGAAATCCTTTCTATGGTCATTCATACAACACCTCCACAAGAGCCATATATAAGTATTAGTCTGTGGCCTATTTACTATATGTATTGAAAATAAAAGAAAGAAAATTTTGATTATTTCGATTTAGTTTTAAAACAATTTTTGTTTTAATTTAGATTACCGTTTTTCTTTATATTTTGAAGTATTATAGATATGTTTTATAACCATGTGTTGTTTTTAAACAGGAACATGCGTGTTTGAGATTACGATCTTTAACATGATAAAATTATTTAATTATTTATACCCTTTTACTTACAGCATGTGTGTTTGAGATTATAATATACGGCGGTCTACTGCGATCTCTGGGTGTCTTCTTCCTTCAGTACCAGACCAGGTTCAACTCCAATGCCTCGGAAACAGCACTAATGAGTCTCATACAGAATGTCGTCCTCAGTGTTACAGGTTCGAGCTCTTATGATATAAAAAGTACTTCCATGACTTGATGCGATATAGTTGTATCGTTTAAAGGAACTCCACTGAGGTCCGAAAGCCTGAAAACAAAAAAAAATGAATTTCTTATGTAGACCAGCTGGAACACTTAAAGCAATAAAATATGCAAACGATAATTAAGTAATATATTATCGCCGTCCGCTTAACTCAATAGGTAGAACGTTTTACTGTGAATCGGACTGCCCGGGTTCGATTCCTGAACGATGCCGGTCACTTCCGTTGTGATTGATCATGAAATCCTTTCTACGGTTATTCGCACTGTACCACTGCTCTGGCATGTACAGAAGTAACAGTTTCGTGCGAGAGTGAAGTCTACTAGTACTGGTAAACTGCCTGACAGCCTGCCCAGCTGAACTGTGCTCTGGTAAATTCAAGGTGGCTTACTGCTGTGATCCGGAGTGATTACTACCAATATCACCACCACTATGAAATAACTCGGAAATGAATTGAACATCGTATTTGTCCGATTTGAGTAAAAAGCTTGGCAACACTTTCAGTGTTGGGTCATTTTTCACAATTAAAAAGATAAATATTTTGCATACAAGTAAGTTTTCTAGACTTACCTCAAATTGAATATTAATTGCGAACAATTATTTCTAGTCCAGTCATGTGTAAATCCTCAGTGAAGTTTCTTTAAACTTTCTACGATTTGCATCCGTTTGTGCAACATTAAATTGAATTTTAATTTAACTCTTTACATGCCGGATTTGCCATGCATTACATTTGGAACGGACCATTTTACGTTTAAGGCATTTCAATACGAATACAAAACCTGCTTTCTGGATGCGCAGGCTAACCTGTCTCTAGCTTGATGCTTCCAGTGTACACCATCTCCTTTTTATATACCGGTATGTGTTTGCAATTTCATGTACAAATTTTTGCATTTTCTTAGACATATGATAACTCTTTTTAAGTTTTGTTAAAACAATGGTATTTATTTACTTTTTTTTAATCTTTGTTAGTAATCTTCGTAATGACCGTCGGACTGAAGAAATTCAGTAGCCGTGTTGCAGTGTTTATTGGTGGCTGCTTTACGGTTGCTGCTTACATGGTAACAGGCTTTGCTACCGACATCAGAGTGTTCTATTTTGCTCAAGGAGTACTCGGTGGTAAGTGATTATATACGTTTTAAGAATATGGTATAGATGTTTTTCACATAGCAATTTTTACCTCCCCTGGCTTTTCGGTCATTTCCAATATCTGCATGAAAAGTGATAAAAAATCTTTAACATAATGGTGCTATGGTAATTCATATGTATAAAAAAAGAATTTAATCAGCTGTTTTTATTGATTATTTTGCATATTTTATCAATTATATCATATAGGATTTTGAGAGCCCCCCCCCCTCCCCCCCAAAAAATGGCTGCTACTTTTGGAAAAGGAAATAAATTTTATAAAATTTGGTAATTATCACTTGATATACTAGCCTGGGTCCCAGTCTATCAATTGTTGCTCTTTCGAAAATTAAATAGAACGAGTATGAATAGGCACTAACTATCAATGCCTGAATCAGGCTATTATATTACTAATAGTATATTTGTAAATAGTTTTGCTCTATTGTTTCGAAATCAGGTCGGATGGAGTAATTCCACATTCACTTTTCAAAAGCGATCTTGCCAAAATATGTTATATATGTGTACTATACGTGTATGTGTGAAAAAATGTGAAATATACTAAGTAAAATGCGATGGTTTTACTCGGGTTTCTGCTCCTGCCTGAAATAATGCACGGAGGTGAGAAGCTAAAAACTTTTAAAAGCTGAAGAGTCGCAATTTAAATAGTAGATGTTTTCTAACGGACAGCAATAATCATATGATGTGAACATATTTAACATAACAAGTTTTTAGGCAGCTATTCAAACCTTACAAGGTGCAAGGGTTTTGTTGAATTGGCTTTTTGCTCTTATAGAAGGAGTATCGTTATAATATCATTATCGTAATAAAAGTGTCAAAAAATCTGAAAACTGCGAAAAGATTCTCCAATTCATCTTAGGACTATATAAAAAGATATACATTATCACAGTATTTTCATTAAGAATTGATGTATTGAAATCTATGTAAGTTTACACAACAATGTCTCACATATTCGGGAGAAGACATACATTAAAATTTGTTTAAAATCTTACGTTTTGAAAATGTTAGTAAAAATGATATTTTTTCTATTTAAGGTATTGGTTTGGCAATGATCCACTCACCCATGCTTGCAGTTATTGGGGTTTACTTTTATAAACACAGGGGCCTTGCGAATAGTGTGTTCAATGGAGGTGGATCAGTTGGAGGCCTTATATTTGCACCTATCATTGTGAAAATATTTGAGGAATATCAATTCACCGGTGCCATGCTAATATTTTCTGGTCTACTTATGAATATTTGCGTTTCGGCTCTTGTCCTGCGACCCATAGAAACTTACCACAAAAAGAAGAGATTTATCGACGAAGCAACAGAAATTACCGAACAGGACAAACTTCTTCTTCAAAAAGACAGTAATAAATCTAAAAACAATTTTGACAAGCAAGCATTAAAGCTAAATGGAATAAAGTTAGAAGCAGGCCTCTTTCTTTCAGATAATAAACTAAACCAAAAACATCATCCTTTAGCCAAATCAAATGATTCTAACCATTTGCAGACCCTCGAGCCAAAATTCATTGATCATCAGTCTAAAGAGTCACCTTTGCTTCAACGCGTGCGAGCTTATTCTGTCGGGATTAGACAAAGGACGTTTTCCGAGCATAATCAAAGATATGATAGCGAAAATAATTTACATCATAGAAAGAATCCAATCAAAGGAGTGATTGACGCTATATCAAGATCTCAGGTGGCACTATACGCCAGCAGCAACGGCATGTACGGCTCAGTGATTGATGTTGATATGCAACCAGGAAATATAAGTAATCATCCAAAAGATCATGATAATAAAGGAGAAAAAGAAATTATTGAACCAACTGAAGCAGCGGTCGGTTGCGGCTCAAATATAAAGTCATGTTTTATATCTGTCTTGTGTACTGTGTTTGATTTAGGATTATTACGAAATCCAGTTTTCATAACTTATCTCTTAATGGCATTTTCCATACACGCAGGATTACACCTGGTCCCGATCTTTATGCCGGCTCATGCAAAAGACATTGGCATCAGTAATGAAAAGATTGGACTTTTGATATCTCTCACGATGGTAATTGACTTGATATCAAAAATATTGGTTGGTGTCATAGCGGATAGAAAACTGGTTAGAACGCCGACTATATTAGTAATAGTATCTATAGTAATGGGGACAACGTCACATCTATTACGTTTCGTTAATTCGTTCTCTTCATTGCTGGTATTTGTTGTTGTTGTAGGTAAGAAATCTCATACATTTATATATAAAAAGACACTAGACCAAGAGTTTTTAATACACACACAGGCCAGGCGCGCGCGTAAGCACGCACGCACATAACAGCAACAACATTAAACAAAAACTATAAACACAACAACAATAACAACAAAACACACACACACACACAAAAATCACAGACATTCATGTTGTATTAGTATGCCGTCCTATATATGCATTTTAGTGTATTTAAGTATTAAAATGTCATATAAATTTAAAAATTGTCAGACATAAATAGTTACAGTGGTTGTCACACATAAATAGTTACAGTGGTTAAAGTCAATGCTGATACATTTAAAATATCATTGAAATGCTAAAGTTTCCTTTTAACACAAGTAAATATATAAATTAAATGCTTATAGTATTTAAGATTTCATTATAGGAGTTGTCGCCGCTGGTTAACATGAATCGATTTCCGTACATTAATTCTAATTGTCGTTATAATTTGACTAATTTCATATTTTTTTTATAAAACAAGTTCTTATTTGAACCGCAGGTATTTGCTGTGGCCAGTACATGTCTCTTTTTGGGGTGGTATTAATGGAGGTGATAGGACCAGAAAAATTCAAAAGCTCTCTAGGCTTTGGGCAACTCGTACACGGAGCAACTATTGCAATATTCTTTCCCGTTACAGGTATCAATGCAAATGGCGTTGGCGTCGAATTAAAGGAACTCCACTGCGTATTTTTACATGAAAGGACATTTTTTTAGGACTTAAGCACCATTTGATGTTGGTCTTGTCTAATAACTTGTGCGCAACATTTCAAGTCATTCCCTAATTCCAATTTCCCATAATCCTCATTTTAACTGTGCAAAATAGGCTTAAAATCGTGCAAAAAAATCGATTTTTCATTTAAATCTGGCTATATCTTTTATTATCTGATGAAGTTTTTTTTTCGTTTTAAGTGAGGCATTGATGAATGCAAGAATTTCAATCTCTATGTTTTAGGCTTTTTGACCTTAGTGGAGTTCCTTTAACTGTAAATGTTTCCTCTCCTCATTTTCAATATAAGAAGGTTAGCAAGTCAACTGAGGGGAATAATGTGAGGGAACACATTCTTAGTTGTTGTAAGGTGTTTGACACTGCTGTTAGGTATTAAAGGCTCACATTCATAGCACTAGAGTTACGACCATGTGTCCTCATATGGCGTCATTACTGTTTATTTCCAAGAAATGCTTAACTTTTTTTACTGATAGTAACAATATAAGTCATTCTTAAGATTTAAGGACTTTCTGGAATAAAACCTGTGTAGCTCTAATCATAATTATATTCTTTTCTGGTAATTGGTATCTTTCCGTACAGACAGGTTTGTTTGCTATTTATTTTCTTTTTTTTGTTTGATTTTGTGTTTGTTTTCTTTCTTTTTGAAGATATAAGCTGCATTTTTGCAATGATCACGTTAAGCTTAAATACCCTTTGTCGCATCCCCTGCCACATCGACATAGATCCTGGCCTTGCGGTTATAAAACATTTTTCTGAGTTCAGTCTCAAATCTCAGGATTTTCATTGGTCAATGTACATTATGTGACATTTTCTAACCAATCAAATACATTAGACATGAGTTTGAGCTTGGAGAATTTCTTTATAACCTTGGCCACTGGAAGCTATTTCAGTTTATTTTTTTTTTAAATTTTATTTCAGGTTTGTTACGTGACGTCACCGGATCATATGTTGCGTCTTACCATTTATTAGGTTCGTTGACGTATCTAGCCGGTGCAATGGCTTTCATTATTCCAATTGTAAATAAAAGGAAAGGCAGGGACAGTATTACTAAACATGTTGATGTTTGAAATGTGTCTCATAATATAAAAATGCGTAATATAAATCTCTGAAATTCCAAAATATTTTTACACTGGAAAATTATGTGTTGATCAGATATTTAAAAAAGATAGATTGTGATAATAAAATATATACATGTATAGTTACCCTAGTTTTAGAACATTTTTTTCTACCGATATTTATCAAATGTTAGCAGATACAATTTTAGAATGGCATCAGTCTCTTTGGATTCTTTTTTAACATGAATACTGTTGGTGGTTCTACTCAAACGAGATGGTGTGTCTGAAAAAAAATTTTGTTTGGTTGGGTTTGAAGTCACACCGACACATATGGGTCATATGGTGACGTTGTAGCTTAACTGGTAGAGGAAGACCTCAGGTGCCCTTCCTTGAATTATTTCAGGCATGAACGGACACCTGAGTAGAACCACCAATGTTCTGTAAGCTAGCTGGATAATATCCTCACATTTAAAAGAATCCAAAGTCCCTGTCGGGATTGGAACAAACAGCCGGTAAAAAGTCTGAAAAAGAAAAGGCTGGGAAGTAGACATATACACGTAATGTTGGTGTAACTCCTTGAAAAGAAACATAAAAGTACCATTTGAGTATGTATTTAACAACAACTTAAAAGTGCCACTTCCAATCGATTTTTTGGCGATTAAAATCTACAAAAAAAACATAGTGTTCTATGGTTGAAGTGGTTTTGTTCTTTATCTATACAATGTCCATTAAATATGAAAATAGTCGACTATCCATGAGCACACCGTGATTAGATTTCAATACAATTAATTAGTGCAGAAGCATGGAATATCTACAGTTTTGCTATATAAAGGACAAAGCGCTAGCAAAATAATCATGACCGACAGATGACCGCATTGCATTGGCTTTGCCACTTAAAATTGAGATAGTGTTCTATCAACTCTACAAAATTTCTTTTAAAGCACCATTTTCCGCGATTCACTCTGACTTACTCATTATTCTTATTGCAATGCAAGTTATCCATGCAAGGACTTGAAATGGTTTTTTACGGCTATATAAAACACATGGTGCTAGCCCATAAAATCCTGGCAGCTATATGCCTTTTGGTCATTGGCATTGCCGCTTCGGCGATTTCTTTCTTTCTCTTTATATATATATACTCGAGCAAATTTCATTTTTTTTTAAAGCACAGTACATATATATGCGTTTAGATCTCATTACATTTTCGACTGTTACATGAGAATGTACAGAGTTTATTTATTGTACACAAGACCTTTCTTATTAATAAATTTTCGTCACAAAATAACGAGAATCATATCAAAACTTATCAGGTACATTCGGTTTATGATGCTCAATAAGTTTCTAATATATTATATGATTATTGGTGTGTTCAATTCATATATTTTTATATGTTTAGAATTTTCATATATCTTTACATATTAATCAAGTATTTATAACAACAATTGCCTACCGACTGCGCAGATGTTGGTGTTCACTTACCTAAGCACGACAAGTTCATTTAGAAACATAATACATCTAACAGTATTCCAGTTTTCAAGATTAATAACCCTACAAGAAATTATTATGTCATTGTTATGCAAGCTATGCTAACATTTATATATGATTGGAAAACTTAGAACATATGCGAGTTAAATCAGGCGGAGTAACTTTTTTTTAAAGATACTTCTTGTTTCTTCTCGATGTAAACTCTACACAATTTTGGGAAAAAAACACAATATCTAACAAGCCTTCCTGGCTTGTCCAGATTTGCGATTCCAGTATATTTAATAATTATAATTGCATGCATTTTTTTTCTTTTCTTTTTTTGTTATGTAAACTATGTTTTAGGAAATTCATTTTACCGATATATTTTACTAACGCCATGCTTGTTAGCTGGCACAATTTACTAAAATGGCGTTAGGTAATCTTAAATACATAAGTATAGCATTTATACGTCCTAACTTTCGGATATTTCCGAACTTTCCAATCATTGTAAAGGATCGGGAATGATCAAATTTATTCGGTCTATATCATTGTGAACAGACATCTCTTAAAATTCAGATTTGATATTATTTTCAAACCATAACCAATGAAATAACATTAGATATAAATCAATTATTCCTGAAAGGTCAATATTCAAGTAAATCAAGAAAGTTTACATGTAACTTCCGGAAAAAAAATACAATCGCTGTGTAACTTCCGGAGAAAGTACAATTGCTATGCTATGTATATGTATTTCATTTTTCTTTAAAACAGAACAACAACATGACTGTTAGATTAACCAAGTCCTGTAGATGAAGTGTGAAGTCAAGGTGATAACACATGCTTTGTTGGCTCTGCCAAATAATACTTGTAATTAATCTATTTGGACATTTTTGTGGTTGAAATTTATATGTGGATGTTACTTATAAAATGGACTTTGTGATGGACTATAAAAAGATAGTGAGTGTTATATAGGTTTTTTGTAATTTATTGATAAAAGTTCAGGATAAACATATAGAAGAGTATAAATACCATCAAGTTTATTCAGACATAACAATAGTGGAGTTATAACCTGTATACCTGTATACCAGTATACCTGTGTAGTTACATAATCAGGTTAATCTTATCAAGTGGACAAGTATTCACTAACTGTAAAACTGTAAAACTAACTGTAAAAGTATATATAACAATACATTTCAAAATGGGAAAATGTTTTGAAGACTTTTTGTAGGTTGTGAATGGTCATTACTAGGAAAAGCCTTTGATATTTTCACACATCAGAACACATAGGAACAATGGGGATTGACATTAATTCATATAGAGCCAGAATTGGACTTTTTAATATTAACTTGAGACACACAAAGAAAAGGATAAAAGCTAGAAAGTACAAGGTAATCACCATGGGTAGTGACATCCATCTACGAGCTGTTGCATGCTGTACAGTTCTGCTATGCACTGTGGCAATGTGGTGTCTTTTATCACAAGGATTCTGCTATTTGATAGAAAAATATGCTTTGCCACATATTAATAATAAAGTGTCCTGTGAGAAGACATATATAGGCCTCACAAGTACTTCCCTAGCCACATCGAACGGGCATACATACTACTGCTTTACCAATAATTATGACAATAAATACATAGGTTATTCTGAACGCTTATTAATTTTATCAGCCGATGTTGAGGAAAATCCAGGACCTGGAAATGGACAAGAATCTATGACAGATGAAAATACACTTAAAATTTTAAGAGCTATATCTGAAACAAAAGATGAAATACGAGATGTTAAGTTTGAGCTAAAAAGTATGAAATCAGAATTAGTATATTTGAAAACTGAAATGAGCATGATCAGGTCAAAAGTTACTACAATTGAGGAAAATCAGCAATATCTAGAGGAAAAAGTCAGAGAAATTGAAAATGGATATGAAATGTTGAAATATAGTCAAGATGTAGTGAATTCTGATATAAGTTCCTTATCAATGGCGGAAGAAAAACGTGAGGAAAGGCTTAGTAATATTGAAAAGCAGCTGATGATAACTGAATCGGAAAGGCTGAAGTGTTCGCTGAGAATTTTTGGACTGAAAGAGATTGAGGAAGATAACACATCACTCAAAGGTTTGATAGTTGATGAAGTTCTTAGTGTATTTAGAAGTGATGAAGTTAATCTAACTTCTGAAACAATATTGTTTGCCAGACGAATAGGGGAAAAATCGGATGAAAGTGCCAGGATGGTAATAACGACTTTTGCGAATAGTGAAGATAAATTCAGGTTATTAAAGTATAGAGATGTCCTGCGTAGTAGAGGAATTCGCATCTCCAATGACTTGTCATTCATACAACGCCAACAATTGAAGGAGATAAAGCAGGGTGGTTTGCAAGGTTATTTTAGAAATGGGAAATTGCATACATACAAGCCTCAATCTTGTACTGAATACACTGGTAATACTCGAGTTTTCAAGCGAGCTTCTCGTCAAGTCGACCATCAAAATGACATAGGCCCAACTGATCAAGATATCATGGAGACAGGACCTAGTGTTATTGAAAGTCAGCAAATCAGCAGCAATGATCCTAATCTTAGTAGGAGATAGGATGGAGGTCAAAGCCCAGCACATTCATGTAAATCACTTAAATTACTAACATGGAACATAGAAAGTTTTAAAATCTAAAATGTGTAACTATACAATAAAAGATATGTTATCATCTTTTGATATTTTTGGACTACAAGAAAACATGGACCAAGATTCTGACTATCAAAAAACTGAATTTCAAGACTATACCTTATTTTGTTGCAATGCAAAAAGATCAAGTGCTGGAGGAAGACCTATGGGCGTGTTTCAGTATTCATTCAAAAATGACTTATTACCTTATATAAAACGTGTATGTGAACTTTTTGAGTTTGGTGTGGTGCTATTGATTGAAAAGTCTCTTTTTTCTCTTAGTAAAGATGTTTTATATGTATGTATGTATGTTCCCCCAGAGAATTCACCTTTTTATTCTGTATATTTAGCTCTGGTTTGCAACAACTTGAAAGAAATTTATAGTAACATATCATTATTTAGACTATGAGTTACTGATAAATGGAGATTTTAATGCCAGAACAGGCTGTATAGCTGATTATACATTAGGGGATACAAATATTCCAGAATTGAATGAATATAATGATATTCTTGATGGTGACATTGGCATGCAAAGGCTTTCTCAAGACACAAAAATTAATAGACTTGGAAAAAGAGTTGATTGAATTTTGCAAAGTATATTCATGCTATATTGTAAATGGGCGATTTGGGGTGATGATTTCACATTTGTCAATCAAAATGGGTGTAGCACAATTGATTATTTTATTGTCTCTAAAAATATTTTAGAAAAAGTACAGAAATTTGAAATTTTGACAAATGTAGAAAGTAGTCATTTACCGTTAAGCCTTTGGCTACTGACAGATAATTATATATCAAATGATAAAGAAGGAAATGATTATATTCATTATTATTATTCACTAAATGAAAACAACTGTAATGAATATTTGCAATGTATAACTGAAAATGTATTAAATGGGTGCCTTGATACAGCTGATAAATTGATAGATGATAAAGAGTCTAATGTAAATGATATTTTATTTGAATTACAAAATGCAATTTGTCTTAGTAGTCAATCATTTTATAATATTAAAAGGAAATTTGCTAATAAAGATAAAAAGTGGTTTGATCAAGACTGTAAAGAGGCCAAGAAATATTGTAGAAAGAAATTGAATGATTTCAGATTAAAACGATGTGCTAACAGCTTAAACAATTATCTACTTAGTAAACAGAACTACAAATCATTATGTAAAAACAAAAGATTGTGTTATAATAAAAATATTTTGACAAAAATGGAAAATTCAATTAATAATCAAAAATCTTCTGGCGGGAGTTGCAAAATTTGTCTAAAAGGCCGAAATCAGTTCCAAATGTATCATTACATGACTGGTATGAGCATTTTAACCAATTGTTCTCTTCTTCCAGTTCCAGTGAAATTAGTCCAGGAAGTGATACTGTCATAAATGAAAATTTTGATGAAATTGAAAATATTATTTTTAACTCCTGTATTACATATGATGAAATCATTGAAAGCGTAAAAGCTTTAAATTTACATAAAGCAACAGGTGCACTCTTGTTCCACAACACTTTGTTTATGGTTTAAATGTTTTACTACCATTTATATGTAAATTGTTTAACAGATTGTTCTCAAAAGGTGAATTTCCAGATTTATGGGCCAAATCTATAATTATTCCAATACATAAGAAAGGAAGTTTAAATGACCCAAATAATTATAGAGGTATAGCCTTGCTAGATGTATTTAGTAAAATATATATTTCAATTATTACTAAGCGTATTACTTTTTATGTAGAAGCTTTCAATAAAATAACTGAATCTCAGGCAGGCTTTCGCGCTGGCTATTCAACAATAGATAATGCTTTCGTTTTATATTCAGTTGTAAATAAGTATCTAAATATGAAGGGCAGAACTGTATATGTTGCTTTTGTTGATTTTCAAAAGGCCTTTGATTCTGTGGATCGTTGGAAGTTATTTGATATTTTAAGGGATCATGGAGTTAAAGGACATTTATATAAGTCAATAAAGGCTATTTACACCTCTGTAAAAGCATGTGTTAGAACTAATGATGGTTGTACTGATGTATTCTCCTGTCCTATAGGATTAAGGCAAGGCTGTAATTTAAGTCCGATTCTTTTTGACATGTTTATCAATGAATTGTATACACTTTTATGTAATAACAATGTAAAAGGTTTGCAACTGTTTCCAAATACTATGGAAATATTTCTTCTAATGTTTGCAGATGACATCGCTCTCCTTTCGGACACTATTGTAGGTCTTCAAAGACAATTAAATTTATTACATGAATTTTGCATTGAAAGCAAGTTAGTTGTTAATATATCAAAAACAAAAGTTCTTGTATTCAAAAAGGGTGGATGTGTGGCAAGAAGAGAGAGATGGTCATATGCAAACAATAATTTAGAGATAGTTAATGGCTTTAATTATGTTGGAATTTATTTTACAAATAGGCTATCTTTGTTTAAGATGGCTGAAGCTATGTCAGTTAAGGCCAAAAAAGTCCTTATGTATATATTTTAGTTCATTTCAAAGTTTTTCATGTCTATCTACAAATACATTTTTCAAAATATTTGACTCTAAGGTTTCATCTGTGCTGCTATATGGGGCAGAATTATGGGAATGAAACAACCACAGTGTATAGAAATTGTACAAAATTATGCCTGTAAAAGAGTCTTAAAAGTACAAACAAATGCATTTAATGATGCAATATTAGGTGATTTAGGCAGATTCCCAATGCATATTTATTCAGCAAAACGATGTATTAAGTATTGGTTACGTTTGCTTGATTTACCAAGAAATAGGTATGTAAAACTTTGCTATGAAATGCTTGTTCATTATGATAGTGTAGGGCACACAAATTGGGCAACAGATGTAAAAAACAATCTTTATTCAAATGGGTTTGGATATGCATGGGAACAACAAAAAGTAATAAACAAAAAGCTTTTTGAAAAGCAATATGTACAAAGGTTGAAAGATCAGTATATTCAAAATTGGACTGCTCGGTGCCGATCTAGTAGTAAATTATATAGTTATATACATTTTAAACAAAAATTATAATCTAGAAAAATATATTGCAATACTTGATGTTGAAAAGTTTAGATCTAGTATGGCTAAATTTCGTAGTTCATGTCATAATTTAATGATTGAACAGTGTAGACATAAGAATATTCCAAGAGACTTCCGTTTCTGTCCTTAGTGTGAAACTGTTATCGAGGATGAGTTTCATTTTGTTCTTATATGTCCTCTTTATTCTGAAATCAGGGGAAAATTCATACCATCAATGTTTATTAATAATCCTACTTTGGATACATATTACAGGCTGATGTCATGTGACAGTACAAATGTTATAAGAAATTTAGCCATGTTTATTAATTACTCTTTTAAAAAAAGAGAAGACTTTCTGTCAGTGTTTTGATTTTCCATTTGGTTTATCATGTTCTCTCATTGCAGGTTGTTTTTTGTTTTTTTTTTTTTTTTTTTTTTTTTTGAGAATGAAGGCTTATGTATTTCTTATATTCTATGGAGGCGTACAAATGTTCATTAGATATTATACATTATAAGCAAAGTTCGATTCTGTTTAAGTATCAAGCATTATTAAATAACAGATGATATTGTAAGCCTATTGAGAGGAATTTATGTGTTTTTATATCAATATATATTATGTTAGATTGGTATTATAAACTGAAATTTGTCATTGTTAATCCTTGACTTCATGCTTCATATTTAGATGTAAATTATAATGTTGTATATATATATATGTGTATGGGCCGGAGGCCTGATTATGCAAATAAATAAAACTGAAAAAAAAAAAACTGTATGACAATCAGTAATGCTTAAAGGCCTATGAAGCCTCTGAAATATATTTGATGATTCAGAAATAAGGCAATTGTATGTTTTATAATGATTTTGTTGTAGATTTAAAGCTGTTGGATGCTTAAACTTGAAGACATCCCCAATAAATATAAAAGTATTTGCAGTCATAACAAAACGTAAACAAAGTGGTATTTTGTGTTCCATATAAAATACTTCATCATTTTAACTAAACTTACAGCTAAATTGAGTTGAAACGCAAACTGTAAGGACCAAAAATATGAAGTTGTTGGTCTAAATCTGCCTTTAAAGATCAGGTATCGGACACAGCACACATGAAGGATAAATCATTTACACTTTTAACACGCTACTTTTTAATTCATGACAAATAAACCATAAGTAAAAGTCTAAAATATGGAAGAACTTCTTCTCAAAATAATATGATTTTACTTATATATCTTGATATGCGCATAAGCTAAGCATGCGCAAGATTCCGACTCCTTTTAATTATATATACCGTATTATAATGTTTTCATATTATTTCTTTGATACTCAAAGGTCCATTAAGCCTGAGAAATGATATAGTTTTTTATCAAAAGCTTCTTATTTTAGGAGGCCTGTTATATAGTTTCTAAATTGTAACCCATTGGCAAAATGACTGAGACATCATTCGCCTCTTTTGCGTTTAAGCAATGAGTATAGTTATAGTGATTTAGTATTTTGTATGGAATTCAAAACACTTCTTTGTTTACATTGTGCTATATGTATGACAAATATGTTCACTTTCAGCACTACATTGCTCAGGTGATAAACATTTAACATTTACTAAACCCAATTTTTAAATGTAATGAAGCTCATTTTTGCCTTTTCTGGAGAAGGAAAAAATGTTCATTTCTGAGTCATAAAGAGCCTTTAATGTTTCATGTACATTAGATTTGTTACAAAAATAGCCACTTTATGCAGCTAGCTGTAACAGATAGCTAAGTTTTGTTTGATTTTGTGCGTTTAATGATTTTGGGCCAAGGTTTAAGGATGTGGCGTATCTTCGTAAGATAAATGAACGATAACTTAAACAAATAAATTAAGATAGAGTCTAAATGTTCATCTTTTATGCAATTGAAGTAAATATGGTGCAATTTTATACACTGTCTACTAAATAACTTGTCAATGATGATGTAACACTTGGAAACACTTTTTTAATTGTTAAATGATTGCGCAATAAATGGAAAGAGTTCGTATTAAAAAGGAAAATTTTCATTTTAAATATATGTTTCTCTGAAATGAGAAGTGGTTAAGTTTTTAACAAATTAGATATAGAAAAAGCCATGACAAAACCAAATTTAAGTGAGGTAAATGGACCTGATGGACAGACAATGGAAATGAAAACAAAGGATGAAGATGAAGATGAAGTTGACGGGGCTGAAAAAGAAGAAACAAAAGTTGACGTAAAAGTTCGGCAAAGTGGACCTCCTATTGACAGAGGATATGCATGGGTCGTACTTGCAGGTATATTTTTTACAAGAAATAATGTTACATATGTGTGTGCATGAGTTTAAGATTTCTTATCAGGTCTATATACATAAAATAATACTCGGTACATGAATGAAATAATATAATCTAATAATTAAATAATTAAAAGTTGAAATGATGAGGATGATGACGATGATGATGAAAACACCGTCATTCTAATAATGCAATACACCAGTAAAAAAACTAATCGCAATTGAGACAAAATTACTGAAAAAAATATATTTTACAATTTCAATTGTTGCGCAACTGAAGTAGAATTTTACAATTAAATGATACACCTTTTTGATATGAAACGTGAAACATTAATCATGAAACATTTTATTTGATTAAACGCCTATTTCAATAAAAAAATTTCTATGGCGTTGTACACTGGTACATATAAAATATATAAATGGATAAAAAGGATAAAATCTTACTAAAATAAATTAAAAATTTGATATGATAAACACTCAAAGTTACTCTACTATAACATCAATTCATGAAGGAAAATGGTAAATTAAATGATGATTTTCAAATTGGTCATTTGAAATTAATAAATTAATCTATTTTGTTTATATGTTTAAATATTATTATAATATAAAAGTAGACTTATGTCGTCTTGTCATCTTATACGGTTGGCCAATGAGGTGTAACCTTTCAATAGCAAACACGTGCATACACCTGTTTCTTGTAGTCGTTTATATCTACACATATTTTCGATATGTGCTTATTTACAAGCATACACTTGTTTTCGATAATCACTTATATTTGCAACTATTGTCGATATGCGGTTAAATTCAAAGATGACATGTTTTCGATATGCGTTATATATAACGTAATATTCATTCAACTTTTGTCGAAGTTCGACAGTATTTATGTGATTTCTCTTGCTTCAGGTTGTGTACTTGAAACTTTCATTTACGGTGGTCTCAACAAGTCATTTGGCGTATTTTTCCTGCAATACCAGATGAGGTTCAATTCTAATGCTTCAGAGACAGCACTGATGAGCCTCGTTCAAAACGTTGTAATTAGCATAACAGGTATGTGGTACAAATGCAAGATTATTAACAAAAAAAAGAACAAACAGACTACCAATTCTAAACGACAAGAGAAAGCATCATTTAAATACATAAAACAATTTTTATGAATAGCATCATAAGATTGTGAAGCTTGTTAATGATCATCATAAGAGTGTTAATGATCATCATAAGATTGTTTAAGCTTTTTAATGACCATCATAAGATCGTGAATGATCATACCATAAGCTTGTTAATGATAATCATTAGATTGTTAATGATCATCATAAGATTGTTAATGATCATCATAAGATTGTTAAAGCTTTTTAATGACCATCATAAGATCGTGAATGATCACACCATAAGCTTGTTAATGATTATCATTAGATTGTTAATGATCATCATGAGATTGTTAATGATCATCATAAGATTGTTAAAGCTTGTTAATGATCATCAGAAGATCATAAATGATCATATCAAAAGCTTGTTAAAGATCATCATAAGCTTGTTAATGATCATCATAAGATTGTGAATGTTTCCTTATACGACACCAGTACTAGTTGGTTCCAGGAAACGGACTCGAAAGTGATTAATATAAGTTGTAAGAACTTGTTTCGCAATCGAGCTTAAATAAATATGTTTAAACCAAACCATAAGCTTGTTTATGATCATCATAAGATGATGATAGCATGAAACTTTAAAAAACAACTTATCTATGACAATGTAATGTTTGACATAATTATAATCACAGTGTCTATTCTAGGAAAGATTCTATGGGGGGGGGGGGTCACTCATATTTTTGAGACCCCCCCCTATGTTTTAAAGACGCAGGGGGGGGGGAATTTAATACAGAGAAAGAAGAAAAAAGATCAACAAATTTAATAAATTCTGACTGTTCCATAACCCCTCCCCCTGTTTTTCGAATCCTAGAATAGACACTAAAATCATATAATGTGGTGGTGCAAATTCATTTCAGGCTGTAACATATTCTTGTTTGAAAAATATCAACATTATGAAATGTGAATTAAAATCGTCCGTCAATATTTGGATCCAGATTCCTTATTCCTGAACTCAATGATATTTGATATATTAAAATCTTACTTTTATTTTGTCCAGCTCTACTCGTAATGACCATAGGTTTAAAGAAGTTCAGTACACGTGTAGCTGTATTTATTGGTGGTACTCTCACGGTAGCTGCCTATCTCATCACTGCCTTCACTAGCGATATCAGAGTGTTTTATTTTGCTCAAGGTGGCCTTGGAGGTATTACTTTCTTATTTATTTATCATTTCACTTTGAAGCAATTTACATATAAAGATAAAAATTATAATAATTAGTATATAAAAATGTACAGTATAAGTAATTTCAAACTATATATTTAATGATTTAATCAGAAATGATGATGTTGATGATGATGGTGACGACGACGACAATCAGAATTGATGATAATGATGATGTTTTTGTTATTGATGATGATGATGATGACGACGACGACGACGATGATAATGGTGATGATGACGACGACGACGACGATGATAATGGTGATGATGACGACGATGACTATGACGACAATAACGCAGACGACAACAATATTGATGATGATTGTGATGATGACGATGACGACAACAACAACGATGATAATGATAATGATGATGATGGCGATGACTAAGGCGACAACACCGAAGACGACGACGACGACGACGATGTTGATGATGATAACTGTTATGATAATAGTATTCAATTATCTGTCTATAATCGACGAATCTTATCGCTTTTATTGTTATATAATAAGTGTTATCATTAATGAGAAAATTAATTATCTCAAATAAAATAAACGGCAATTAACAGATGCGATTATCAATACATCCATTCACAGGTGCTGGAATGGCTTTGATTGTACCTCCGATACTGGCAACAATAGGTGTTTACTTTGAAAAGCATCGAGGTCTAGCAAACGGCATATTAATGGGAGGATCGTCTGTAGGTGGTCTTATATTTGCTCCTGTCACTGTTAAACTATTTGATGAATTCCAGTATACGGGGGCGTTCTTAATAATATCCGCTCTTCTGATGAATATCTGGGTGTCCGCCCTCCTATTACGCCCGATCGATAGCTACACAAAGAAGCAAACAAAATCTGCTGAAACCCCGGAACAACCTGAAGAGCAATCTCCTTCAGTACAGTCAGCATGTAACGAAGATCCTAATAAAGTAGACAAGTTGGCATTTGAGGAAATAAATGAGGAGACTGTGGTTATAAAATCTGAACATGAAGAAAAAGAACATTTTCTAGAACACCCTGCCGTAAAATCGACCGAATTTACTCGAATGCAATCATATGATCCAAGCATTCTTGACAGGAAATACCAAGCATCACCTTTGCTACAACGCATGCGCACGAATTCTCAAAGACTTCGTCAGAGGACAATATCTGAAAATAGCCAACGATACAAGAGTGAAAATGATGTTCATCATAGTAAACATGCTTTGAAAGGAGTTATTGACGCAATTTCTCACTCGCAAATTAATGTTTATGCAAGCGGAGAGGGAATTTGTGGTTCATTTATAAGTTTAAACGTTCCTTCAGTGCAGGAGATTTCGAAGATTGACGGTGTTGAAGCGAAAAGTGATTCAGATGAAATTAACGAAAAGAACGACGATAGTAGTAAATGTTGCACATTAGTTTTAAACGTTTTGCGAACTGTATTTGACGTAGGGCTACTAAAAGATCCTGTTTTCATAACATTTATGTTCATGTCATTTTCCTTGATATCAGGGGTTGCGTTAATACCGGTTTATATGCCAACCCATTCAAAGGATATTGGCATCAGTAATGAAAAGATTGGGCTGTTGATTTCTCTAATGGCTGTTATTGACCTAGTCTCAAAACTTATTCTTGGTGTGGCAGCAGACAGGAAGTGGTTCCGGAGGTCGACGATGATGCTCGTTCTGTCATTTATCTTAGGAACGACAATCCATCTGATGCGTTTTGTGAATTCATTCGAAACCATGGTTATATTTGTTGTTATAGCAGGTAAATTGTCTTATCAATCTGATATACATTGTACTTATTTTTTTTTGAAATTGTTTGCTATGTTAAATGTCATTTCTCATATTATATCATCTTAATGTCACGGATTAATTAAGCCGGTGCTAGGGTTGGTGGTGAGAGATGTTGTACATTATATTATCTGTCATGACCAGCCTCAATAAGACTGAGTATTTCATAATCAGGCTTAGTAAAACCGAGACTGCAAATGTCAACTTATACTTTTACAAACAGTAGAACCGAGACTGCAATTCTCAACTTATACCTTTATAAACAGTATTGCAACATTACATTTCAAAATACATTATTATTTTCATGATCAATCTATCGAGTTCATTTATTTTCCAGTTTTCTTTTACCCGTTTGAAAATTAAAGAGATCTGCCTGTACGACATAATATTAAAAGTATCTGACAAGAAAATGTGATATCTAATTGAGTTATAGAAATAGCATAAAACGTTTGTTCTTTTTGATTTGGCATATGCGTTCATACTCGATTTTGAAATACTTCATGTACCTTGTATTTATTTGCGAAACTACATCATCCTTCATTAGATCTATTCACATATTCTGTATTGTTTCTTATAAATATTTATTTTTATCATCAATTTAATTGCAGGTATTTGTTGTGGCCAGTACATGTCAGTATTTTCTGTGATACTTATTGAAGTTATTGGACCAGAAAAGTTCAAGAGTTGTTTAGGATTTGTAACTGTTGTACACGGCACGTCTATTGCAGTGTTCTTTCCAATTGCAGGTATGTGCCTGATCAATAAAATCCCAATAATTTCGAATGGTTTTGATTAGCTCATAAACTAAATTAGATAAAAGAATGGTTATTAAATTGCAACCTCTGTAGTGCGGTCCTCTACTGAGCAATAACCTTATTAGAACAACAGTATACAATGTAATTTCTTCCAAAAGTAATACGTAAGATAGCCGGACAGGAAGTAAACTTAGTCTGTCGATATCGCAATTGGTTAGGCTGGATTATTTTATTTGGTTTCTCTACGTTTCCGAAGAACTTCTTTTTTTATAAATGTTAACGATCATACTAGTACGTGATTATTTAACTTAACAACATTTTGATAACTTGTTTAATGCAATGAATCATTGATGAATTCTGATTGTTCAACAGGTACTATCATTTCTGTGTGCCTAAGTCAAAGATGATTGTTATTAATAACATATATCATCACTTAAAGAGTTAAATTATTTATAGGAAAATATTTCCAGTATGGCAGTGTTAGAATGATTAAATGTATTGGTCAATCATTTTCTTTCATTGATACTTCATTGACATTATTATATCAATGGAATTCTTCTTTCAGCATTATTTAAAAGTGGTTATAACTATTTCTATTATTATTTCCCCAGGTCTCCTTCGTGACGTCACCGGAAGTTACGTCGCTTCATTCCATCTGCTTGGTGGACTTGCATATGTTGGCGGCGTCCTTGCTTTTCTTATTCCAATAGTAAATAAATGGATGAATGGTAAAAAAGAAAAAGTTTTAACAGAGGATCCAGCTAATAAAACATAGATTGTAAAATATTGTTAATTATTTATACATAGAAAAAATATTGTAGAAGATTTATTGTTGTCATTCGGACATTCTTGAGCCCTTACCCAAACTTTCTAAATTGAATTGTCAAACGTCTATGTAGAATTGGTAGATCAATAACTTTATGAATATTATCCATAGTGAATATTCAGAGTTCTTCAGTCAACTGAAAGAGACAAATCAATCTATATTGAGGGGCACCCTTGTCTGGTTTTATACTGGTAGTAAATGAATTTCTGCCTCGTACAGTATAGACCCAATCTCACAAGGCGAATTTAATGACGTCCCCCATCCCTCTTGTATGAGCTGCAGGACAAAAGTCTAGTTACCTGCTCGCAAATTTATAGTATGGTGTCATTCAAGAAGATAAAAACAACCCGTTTCCATCTAAATGATCTTTTTTACGAATGAGAACTGAAACATATGCATTTGTGTAGTGAAAAGACAATCTTGCAAAATGAATTGTGCCTTCCAAAAGTACTTTAAGAACTTTGATGTACGCATTTTCGTGCCGTTGCCACCCAGCCTGTTCGGGGTGGGCTATCTTAAAGGTTGAAAGATCCACATTACTGTAATTACAGGAGTAAACCAAATTCAGTTGTCAGCGAGGCTCCCTTTTTATTGCAATATAAAACAGTTGCCGTTGAAGTTTAAACTATGGATGTCAGAGCTCCATGAGTGATATGCTAATTTTGAAGCTTTATCTTTACATTAAACAACGTCTAATTTTTCTCACAGAAATCTGTATGTGAAACACTTGATTTTACGTTTAATGACATTAGCCATTTTAACGTCGAACTTTGTCACACACACCATCCCCACAAAAAAATAATATCTTCTATGAATGAGTAAAACCTATTTAGTTCTTAGTGCTGAGTGTAGGGCAAACTATTGCTGGAGAAAGAAGTAAAGCTAAAACTTACATATAACCCTCTCAAAACATTAAATCAAATACTCGTACATTTGTATAAGACAGATAAAAAATTCCAGTGTAACCAACTGTGCTAAAAATTCACGATGCAAATTGACATACTGTATATAACACTAATATACATCATATTGGTCACATCGCTTTTAAAACAAAATTATGAGGACTTTTAAAACTAGTTAACCCACTTTTCTTTTATAACTTCAAAATAAGGAAGTTTATTATCTAATGTTTATTTGGGTTATCTATTTTCCTATAACTTAAAGCAACCTAATAACAGCTTTGAAGATTTCTTTTCTATTTTAAAATATGTCATACTCGAGATATTCAAGTGTCTCGTGGCGCAACAATGTATATAATGACCTTTGTTTTGTTTTAAAGTGTTAAAGCTGCATGATTCTAGATGAGCCAAAATATATTAAAAAATAATCAAACTTGTAAAAAATGACTTAAGATTTTAAGAAAAGATTCAAGTTAAAATGTATATGCTATGGGCGATAAATGATTGATTTTGCAGTATCTGTCACCATTTTTATACTGCGTGACTAACGCAGGAAAGGCTTCTTTTTTCAGGGTATTGACATCTTTATGGTATTTTACGCCATTGTAAGTGTCATATGCAATGAGTTTAAAACTTTCCTATGTTTTATTTTATATAAATGTATATATTTTCATAAAAACTAGCATGAATCTGTAGGCATGCTGTTTTAAAGATAAGTTGCATGTTGTTGTTTTATTACCTCTTTTCCGGGCAAATATAAGGTCAAAGGTCAAATACTCGATACATCTTCACTGCAATAATCCGCCATCATGCAATATTATAAAGTATAATATGAAAACATTGTATATGAATTTCGGCAATAAACAGCAGATAAAAACAGATTCCATCTTAGTAAAACATTTGATACTGAAGACAATTAACAGTTGATGTCCGTTTAAAGGCCAATTAAGCCCAATAAGCCTCCGATTTTCTATCATTTTTATTTTTTAAAACCTTTTTACTCTTTGTATCTTATTACAAATTCTAAAAACATAAAACCTCATTGGCTCTATGAATGAACTATTTTTCGATTACTTTGCTCTTTGGAAATTGGTATAATTATAGTGATAAGTATTTTGTATGGAAGTCAAAATACTTCTTTGTTTACCTTTTGCTACCTTATAACAAATTATAGCACATTCAACACCATTTTCACTTCTTGTAGTTGTTTAACATCTAAGATGCTGTAAATTTAATTATTAAAAAATTATTTAACACATATCTCACCTTTCTACAGAATTAAAAAAAAAAGATTCCTGAGACATTATGTGCCTTATGTATCGTTATAAAACAACCGGGTTTCTATAAAAAAAAAAAGAATCAGAAATTATTAATAGGATATGCTATATATTAAACTCAGTCCGTGAGCGTTTATCTTTATATGTACATATTTGTCTTACACATATACCCTTAAAGATAAAACTAGATAATATATAATGTTAAATTATGGTACAATACCCGGATAGTGTACGATCTCATAATGTCATAATTATTGAAAAAAATGGCAGAGAAATGTTAAAATTAAATGTTAAATGACTTGTAAAGAACGAGAAATGTGTCAGTGTACTATTGTTTTCATTATTATAAAGTATGGAACGTCTTTACCGCGTAAATTGCAGACCATATTGTTTTGAAATAGGTTTACAAAAATTCAAATGATACCGACACTAGTTAAATGGCAAAGCTAGAGTCGGTTAATCTTGGTGTGGATGGGGAAACATTTGAAATGGAGAGAGAAGTCGAACAAGAATCAGTTGATGACGAGACTGATTTAGAAGTAATCGAAACCGACGGTGCAATACAGGATTATATAGATGACCCAGAAGGACCACCAATAGACAGAGGATGGGCATGGGTAGTCTTAGCAGGTGTTTTTTTTTCTGCGATTTATTTCGCAATAATAATTTTGTTAATTTACTTAGATTTAAATCCGATTAGACTTTTGTCGAAAACGAAAAGTTGTTTTCAAATCGCTCTACATGTGTATGAATTATTTAGTAAATTGCAATATATCTGTGGGCAAAAAAATAATAAATGTGTAATATCCAAAGATTTATAAATGGTATGAGTGTTAGCTTTACACAATTTATATCAAGTAGCAATTAAATTAAGATATGAATATCATAGTTTCAAAGGAAATTGCCTGAATCAACTCATACGGTTGCAATAAAAAAACACATATGCATGATTCATTTGAAGATGTACTGTGATGAATAATTTGCTATAACCGCTTAAGACATTGTTACCGTTAAATTCCTCTTTCGTTAGATTGATACCACCATCTTGGTGCAGTAACTGGTGATCTCCTATTAAATTTAATAGGAGTTAAATTGCACTTCAGTGACGATAATAGTCCTAATACTTGACTTGTTACTGATACAGGTAAAGAGGTGAAGTATATACATGATTGGTTTTATATAAATGGAAATCCCATTCTATTAATTCGTTATGGTAAAAAGTTTATGTTATGCACAAATTGTTTCGTAAAAATTTGAAATGTCTATTTATGAGAAATTATTTTAAGGAGAAATGTACATACATCAACCCGAAGACAAAAATGAAAACCTGGTAACAAACAGAATTTTTAAAGTCATTCATGAGCTATATAAAAGTAATAATGAAATTCATATATTGCAATTGCAAGTTCAAGTAAGTGTGATTATGTCTTAATCAGAAGCGCATAGTGCTTTCAGAGTAAAGTTTATAAAGGAAAACTAACTCTGGAATTAAGAATATTTGTGTTTTCCAGCTAATCCGTAGGACAAATACACTTTTAATGTTAAATTTTCGAAACTAAGCGCAACATGTTCACTTATCTATTGTGACTGGTAGTGCATCGTTAAGCTATAACGGTAAAAGTGTGTTTGAACCTTCGGATTAGCTGGGGAAAACCTCTATTTGTCGAGTTTCGGATACTATCTATTTTAACAGGTTGTGTCTTCGAGTTCATTATTCATGGCGGTCTTATGAAGTCGTTTGGTGTGTTCTTCCTGCAGTATCAAATGCGATTTAAGTCCAATGCAGCAGATACTGCGTTTATGAGTTTCATCCAGAATATTGTCCTCAGCATAACGGGTAAGCTTTAAAGATGATTGATTTTTTTATTGGGTTTGACGTCGCACCAACACTGTAAAGATCATTTGACGACTTTACAACTTTACTGGTGGTGTCCCTCCGTACATTATTTTAGGCACAAACGGGAACATGGGTAGAATCACCGACGTTCCGTTAGCTAGCTGGATAGCTTTTCACATGAAGAATCCGGAGAAACTGGCGCGACTCGAACTTACAGCGGTGTGAGAAAAACAAATGATTGTTCAAGTAAAATATCAACTTTTAAGAAATAAAAGAGTATTTGAAAGAAGTACAATGATTATTCCACTTTAAAGTTGCTTTGAAAACATCCAATATGATCGAATTTCAAACATGCCTTTAAATAAGTCATATTGCCGAATGTAGAGTACTCTCATATTTTAGCGAGATTTTGCCGTTACACGTTAACGCTGTATAGATTGATTTGATGTGAAATATATTGCTGAGTGCAAAGTATTTCTTATTTCTAAATTACTTTTGCGTTTAATTCGATATATAACGTAACATTCTATGTATGCATGTTAGCGTTCAATTGTTTTGTAAGTAAAGCAAAGTAAATGAGCCGCGTCATGACAAAACCAACAAAATGCGTTTGCGACCAGCATGGATCCAGACCAGCCTGCGCATCCGCGCAGTCTGATCAGGATCAATGCTGTTCGATATCAGTTTCTTTATATGTTATAGGGTTTGTAAGCGAACAGCATGGATCCTGATCAGACTGCGCGGATGCGCAGGCTGGTCTGGATCCATGCTGGTCGCAAACGCACTACTTTGGTTTTGTCATGGCGCGGCTCAAATATTGAAAGTAATTGTGATGCAGTAACTTTTCTGATTTGTGCGGGTTTTTTTTCAGCTCTGTTTGTAATGACTATTGGATTGAAGAGGTTTAGCAGTCGTACATCTGTTCTAACAGGTGGTACATTAACAGTTATTTCATACATTATCACTGCTTATAGCACGGATATACGGGTGTTTTACTTTGCACAAGGTGTGCTTGGCGGTAAGTTCCGTTATCCTTGTAATTCACTTGAATACGTTTAATTCACATGGATTTTTTCCGTTCTTGTTTAATTGAGTCAAACTCATCATTCAAATGAAAAAAAGAAAAATAAACAGAATCCCCAAAGAAAGCCCAACACAACAAAATTGAAAAAGAGGTTGCAGGCTCAGTTTGATTGAACATAATCAAAACTTTTTAGGATTCCTTGAATTGCTGAATTATAAAGAACATGGTCCGGTAATTTGCGAAAAGAACAGCCTTTGCATAACGATAATGAATAAGTGAATTTTAAAGTTGATCACATCAAACATGCACGCTATTCGAACATCGTAACTGTTCCTGATTTTATTATGCTACACAAATTATTGATAACCTTTACTTTGTAGGTATAGGAATGGCCATGATTGTTCCACCAATGCTTGCAATTATCGGTGTATACTTCAACAAACACCGAGGCCTTGCAAACAGTATTTTCACAGGTGGGGGCTCCGTTGGTGGCCTTATCTTTGCACCAGTAGTAGTGAAATTATTTGAAGAGTACGGGTATACTGGAGCGTTGCTGATAGTGGCAGGACTGTTAATGAATATTTGGGTCGGTGCTTTATTAATGCGGCCAATAGAAAGTTACTCTCCGCGCAAAATAGAAATTGTAAATATTGCTGAACATTCTCTGAATGATAAGATGCTAGGCAGAAATGACGATTATGTCGACACGGAACATAAACAAAGTGAGAAAAACGGTATAAATACAAATGTTGTGAATCCGGGGGAAGCAGAGATAGCACGGTCTTATAGATCACGCATAAATGCAGATAATTTTACTCGAATGCAATCACATGACCCTAGTATTGCTGATCACCAATCGCTGGGTTCACCTTTGCTTCAGAGAGTTAGGACTCCGTCTTTTGGTCTTAGACAGAGAACTTTGTCTGAAGGATACAAAGAGTATAGAAGTGAAAACAATATTCACCATAACAGACACCTGTTAAAAGGAGTAATTGATGCAATATCACATTCTCAAATGTCTCTATACACAAGCGTTGAAGGAGTTTGCGGTTCCTTTGTTGATGTCAATATTCCATCATCAAAAGAAAATTTCAAACATAATGCAGAAATAGACGAAATAGAAATTAAGGAAAAAGATGTCAGCGATGGCAAAGCTACGTGTTGCTTAAATATGAAATCATGTATTATTACAATAGTAAGCTCAGTGTTGGATTTAGGATTATTACGAAATCCTGCATTTATAGCATTTCTCTTCATGGCATTTTCCATGATGTCAGGTGTAGCACTTGTCCCAATTTATATGCCGACCCATGCTAAAGATATTGGTGTTAGTAATGAGAAGATAGGTTTTTTAATTTCTATAATGGCCGCCATTGATCTAGTGTCAAAATTGACAATGGGAGTAATCGCAGACAGAAAGTGGATAAAAAGGTCGACAATTCTCGTAATTGTGGCGTTCACGCTAGGAACGATGTCACATCTGATGCGTTTTGTGAATTCATTTACCACAATGGTTGTATTCGTTGTTATAGCCGGTAGGTAACTAAAGGTTTCTAAATAAATCTATAATGGGAAACTGGGACGAAACCTGTTTTGTTTTGATTTTCTTATAGTCCATTTGTTCGATATCGGAGGCTTCGTTCTATGAACCTATTTATGTATTTTGGAAATACTGATAATCATCTAAGTATTACTTTATCCTTCTTAAGACGATATTTAAATTTCATTTCTCATCAACTATATTTAGAGCATAATTCTGAGTCAATATACATTTTGATTTTCAATTCATAAACCAGATTTACAGTCTATAAATTATTACACAGGTATTTGTTGCGGACAGTATTTATCAATGTATGCAGTTCTTCTAATGGAAGTGATAGGTCCAGAGAAGTTCAAAAGTTCTCTAGGGTTCGGAACACTGGTACATGGGACATCTATAGCAGTGTTTTTCCCAGTCGCAGGTAGCCGAAAATTACAATACATTGAATTATTATTATGCTTCAGATAATTAGAATTAGAGTAAGATTTTTCGGACTGCAGTGTGTTGCATGGGGTTTAGTTTAGCATTTGGCATTACTTTAATTTAAAACTATTTCAAATAGTCAAATAATTTCAAAATTTTCATAGTCATTTCTTATAAGAAATCACATGTAAAATACACGTGAAACGTCCGTATTTGTTTTGTTGTAAATTTTGTATTTTTAATGCTTATAAAATTTAAACTAATATAGAAAACTTGTTTTTAAAGGTATACATTTTCACAATACTCGACAGAATATACCGTACTATCACATTATTTTTACCCTTTTTGTAAACAGAGTCAGTATCATTTCTACATTGCGTGACAAATTATTCTTTGTCGACTTTATGGAAAGCGGTTCACGTTTTTTCTGCCAAACAAAATTTACATTCTTTTTTAATAAATTATAATTTTCATAAAGGACAATCATGACTCTGAAATTATATGCTGCTTTAACATCTTTGAAACTTTCAAATACATATACTCGTATATTTCCAGGTGGTCTCCGTGATGTAACGGGGTCTTATGTGGCTTCTTTTCATCTATTAGGAGGACTGGCCTACTTTGCTGGTGGGCTTGCGTTTATTATTCCAATTGTGAATAAATGGAAAAAGAGTAAAGAGACGGATGTCGAAAAGAAAACCTGAAACATGAGCAGCCATTTATCAGATTTGTCTTATCATACATGTATATTTGTATGGTTTTTATCTTTTAATGGTTTCTGTTATTATTATTTTTTTTATTTTTTTTTGTAAAATACATACTTATTTTTGTGTGAAAATCGAGTGGCTATTAACAACGTTTCCTCTATTATTTTTATAAGTATTTAAGCCAATAACATGCTGCCCAATGAAAGCTTCTTTCTGTAATATTATACCTCTGTAATCATTAACTCATGACACTATTGTTTGTTACAGAATAAAATAAATATTTTATATTGGAATACATGTAATGGGACATTATTAGCATTGTTTTTAGTAAAAACACAGACACTTGAGTTGTGGAGCTCCGAACGCCTTAAAAACTAACTTAAGTGTATATTTGTCAATCACAGCACATATGCTTATCATATATGTCAAAAAAACTAAATATAAGCTGTTTTGAAATGAAATCGTATTTCATAATAATGCACATGATAAAAATGTTCGCCGGAAAAAGTCCGTCAACCTAACCTCACCATCATCTTGTTTTTTATTCCATTTTATTCCAAAAATTTACTCAAAACTACCAGATTTTAAGCAAGAGGCGATGAAAAATGACCTATGAATTAGTTGTTGACACATAATACAAAATGTAAGGCAATCTTAATCATTAAAGTTTAATTTAACACCTAAATCTTACTTTTTAAAGATAAAAAATATACATGCACAGTGAGTGCATTACCTGGAGAAAGGTATGCGTTACCCGCACTCCTGGGCATGCCCACTGATTGGCTAATTTTTTGTGAGGATTTTTTATTGTGACGACAGAAAAAGGGAAAGCGATAGAAAAATCATATTCAGTTGACCGATCATTCATTAAATGAGCTCACACATATATTATATTCTATTTATCACAAACCCAAAATAAAGACGGTTTAAAATAAAAAAGGAATCATTGACGCGATTATAGTGAATCGCTAACATTTAGCATGTTTTTAAACTATGTTTGTATAATGCAAATGACGTCACGTCAAAATATATGCACGGCGGTCACGGCGGTCACGGCGGTGCAATACCATTTTTACGGAGTCGCAAAAGCGGCACGGGTGTTTGATTAACCTGTAGTTCAAAGAGTTCCACTAATGAAGCAAGATCCTTGTATGATTATAAAAGTGTCAAACAAGAATGTTTTTCTTTTATCGAACAAAGTTGACTTAAAAAACTGATATACATGTACATTTTGTTAAAAAGTTTATCTATTAAATTATTTGAATAACAAATTGTTTATAAAATGTCATCACACATTATTTATCACATACAAGTGCCGCATATCGACTCCGTTAAACCGATAGGAATAATATTTTGACGTGACGTTATATATTTTATGCAAACATAAAGTGAACATACATGGCAGTATAAGCGCGTCAGCAAAACAGGATTTCTAAACTCTATAGGTATGTAATTAATACAATATTTTTCAGTATAGCTTCATTACTAAACTTATTGAACGAGTTTAAAAATTTCAGTATTGAACCTGCACTCGTTCAATACGGTGGGGGAAATATTTGAAACGAGACATCCATTTGTTTGTATTTCTTTAATTTTGATGTAAACATACATGTTCTTGTCAACACACAACTCTACAGAAAGTACGATCAGGTATTTATACAGATTAACCAACTATCTGGGTCGAAGTCGTTCCTTCGTACAAGAGGAAGCCGCTAAATGTACTGTAGCCACTTCCCCAATATTGTTTACCTGCTACCAGATTTTGAACTGAAACATCGTCGCCGGCGTTAACGTTCAGAATTGCCAGCTGGGATGCCTGATCATTTCCTATATAAAGATTAGCTACAGCAGACCCGTTCAATACTAGATCTGCTCTTGCACCTGGGCTATGCAAGGAGAAATAAAATACGTAGGTTCCGGTCACTGGTGCTATAAAAGTACCATGGTGATTGTTGTATGCATTCCCGACGTTGGTTATCACATGATTGAATACTATATCTTGTTTTTCACCAACATTGTTTTCATCTACGGTCATAGATGCGGAAAACGCTACCCCAGATTCAACGGTTGCTCTTCTTATTCGACGAAGGAATTCTAAAATAAAGTTTAGCATATACGTATTGATAATTGAATATCTTAACTATATGTTGGAAACATAATAATTTGTATGATTATACACTATATTCTGATGCATGTACAAAAACCCTGAATATTTTCCTGTTTGTATTTAAACAAGTAATAGAAAGATATCATTTCCATTAAAGCTTTAAAATTGAAATATCTATAAAAATCATTGCAGCAAAGGGCACAAAAATGGCAATGTCATTGACCAATATATGCCGTTGTATTTAAAGAAACTGAACAGTTACTGTAAAATCTAAGAGTCATGACGATACGTGAATAAGTGTAATTATAACCTACTGGGTTTTCCGTTTCGATCTGTCCCTTTATCTCTTATTTTAACATCCTTTTCAGATCCGTCTTCGTAAAACTCATTTTCGTTTTCGGATTGCGTATTGTCACTGTTCGCTTCTAGAAATGCAAGCCTGGTTTCTAACTTTGAAACAACATTTTGATATGCAAGCGTTTCCTTTTCTAGTTCAGCTATTTTTATTCCTTGTGAGAAAACAATCGCTTTCAGTTGGTCAATGTCTTCATTCTGCTTGTGAACGTAATCAGAAACAATACTGTTGATATATACCTTGACCTCGCTTGTTAAAATTGTTTCCTTTCCATTCACATTTTGTGCCAAAGTTTCTCCACATTTAACGCCATGTATCACGAGGCAACAAGCTGTAAAACATATACTTAAGAAACTTTCCATCTTTGTGTTATAACAGTTAGTTATATATATATATTAAAGCTATATTGGACATTATCTCAAATATATCTGAATCATTTAAGGTTGTAAGATGCCGTTCATTATAATTTACTCAAAAGCCGTGATCAGATCATTAAGCCAAAGCAATAAAAAGGTAAAAGTTTTGAATTGCAATGGTAGAAAACTATCACAGTAAAGTGTCTTGTCAATATGTGTGTGTAGTGTAATATCTAATGTACATTTTTGGGATGACACAATATGTTTTTTAGTATTATTATCAAGGATTTTCTAAATTAAATGCGCATTTACATAATATACTTATATTTTTCTTTCAGTTTACGTTTCTAACTGCTCTAATTCTTTTGATTTTTATTTCAAAATTTAACAAGTTGGTGTCTATATACAAAATTTTGTAACATAAATTTGACTATTAATTGGTTAAACATAGATATATCCTACCTAGAAACAAAGGTATGCTATCTACCTAGTAATTTCCTTAATCTTGAAGCCGCAAATAACCCTGCCCTGTAAGTGAATATTTTGTAGGCATGTTTATCAGATAAACTTACCATTACTCATTAAGGACGCTGTACCTGTGTTAAATTAAGCTTATTTAACAAACACCATAGCACACGATAACATGTACTCACCATGTTATGCATTGTACAGCTTTTCAATCCAATTTTTCAAAAAAATTCCTTGTAATGAACTGATTTCTCTCAGAGAGACAACAGAAGTTAGCCAAATTTCTGACCATCAGTTATAGGTTTTTTTTTCTGTTGGACTTAAGTTTCAACTTTTCACATTGACGCTAAAAGGTCAGATATATCTATTATTGTTATATTTCCTGTTTTGACTCTTCATCCATTATTCAGTACATGTAAAATTTCCATAAGTATGATTTCTGATATATAATTTTATACCTCAGGAATAGTTTACTTAGAAGGTGAATTGCTATTCTGCTATTAGCAGAAATAAAACAAAATAACACATTTCTGTGTTTAATTGGCATACAACACTACGAAACATAAGGGGTGACACGGTTTGTAAGGTCTTGTTTCTAATACACTATCTAATAAGTGCAGAGTTTCTGAGACAAATAATATGAGAAAGTGTTTTCTTATTTCAAAGTTGATACCATTTAGTTACTAACTTGATGATATTTAATAATATATGTGACTATATGAACATGCGTACCTTCCGCGTACCTAACATGTTTTGCATCTACTATATTGAGATGACCTTTTGTCTGAAATCAGATAAGGGGGGATTTTTTGTGCTTAGAAAAAAGTTTTGATATGTTTGTTAGGTGTGTTTGGTGGTTGTTACTGATCACTAAGAGGAGAAACTTAACATTGAAGTTGTTTTTAACCTCAACATTTGGAATTTTGTAAAAGTGGGTTGCAAATATGAGAGAAAAGAAATGAGGTCATGAACAATGCTCACAACATGATATAGAAAACTGGAAATATAGATGGCGCCGTCAAAGAGACAGCTAACTATAGTTCTAGTACAAAACAAAAAGCAAGTAAAACTGAAGTTTTTTATTATGATTTTACTGATACAGATTTATGTGAATCATTTAAAAGTTTTCATAATCATTTTTTATAAGTAATCACCTGTAAAATACATGTGAAACGTCCGTATTTGTGTCGGTGTAAATGCTGCCTTTTTAAAGATGCTAATACAAATTTAAAACAAAATTATGGAAAACTAGTTTTTAAAGTATATAAATAACACTATTTTTACCCTTTTGCAAACAGAGTAAGAATCATTTCTACATTGCCTGACAAATTATTCATCGGTGTCTTTGTGGGAAATTGGTACCTTTGACAAGATATATCTTATTTTTCAGAAAAACAAAACAAAATTTACTATATTTTTCAATAAATTATAATTTTCATAAAGGATAATCATGAATCTGAAGTCATGTGCTGCTTTAACATCTCAATTACTTTCAAATATATATATTTCCAGGTGGTCTTCGTGATGTAACTGGCTCTTACATAGCTTCTCTTCATCTATTAGAAGGACTGGCATATCTTGCAGATGTACTTGCATTTATTATTCCAATTGTGAATAAATGGAAAAAAGGAAACGCAATGAAAATCTGGGCAGCTGGTTATCAGATTGCCGAATAATTTGTCAAAGGTGTGACTGAAAGTATAGTTCTACAAGTATTGAATATAACACTTTTTGCTATAATATTTATTGAATCCGATTATGTTTCTTTTTTTTTCATCATCTACATTCATTTCTGAAACTGGAAATATTACGTTCTTATTTTGTCTTATCATGCATCTGTATAGTTTTAATTTTCCGTACTATCTTTTAAAGGTTCCTGTGAATATTTTTGTAAAAACATAAGTTTTAGGAGTGACTTTTAAAAACGTTGCCTCTATTATTTTATAAGTATTTTAGGCAATAACGTGCTGCCCAATGCAAGCTTCTTTCAGGAATATTATTAAGTCATAACAGTATTGCTTGTTACAGAGTCAAATAAATGTTTTATACGGGATATAATTAGACATTATCAGCAATGTTTTCACTAAAACAGTTCAATTTAGGATCGGGTCTAAATTGTTTGCGTATTATTTTGTTTTATTTCATTGAAGTAATACCTGTTCCCTTTATTGTATCATTATGTTCAACACTAGACTGCTAATTTTGCACAATGGCTTTCCATATATAATGGTGGGATAAGCCTTGATGCACTGATCCTAGCATTTTAAGGCTTAATCGAAACGCCGAGCTCAAGTAAGCATTTTATGCAGTTCCCTCACATAAACTAAAGGCGCGATCATTACAAATCTTCCAAGCAGGTCTTCTGCTGTTCTGTTGTCAATGAAACCACATTATCAAATTAAAAAAACAACAACAACAACGACAACAACAACAACACACAAAACACAAAAAACGTTGTTGAACTTTGACGTTTATATAAAACTATGAACATGTTCTTGCTGTAACTAATAATCTCATGTAAAGGAAAAATCAGTGACGGTCGTAACTGAATAACATCATATTGTTTAATTCATAGCGAGTGATCCGGCTTTTCCCTGTTTATTATTTATTTATTTATTTATTTATTAATCATTTTCATTTCTATATATTCAACTTTATAAAAAACAAAACGCTGAGATAACCTAAGAAGCAATTATGATGTAGTGATGTCCCTTATATCAAATTGTATTGAGTTGACTGTTAGTAAGGACTGACCATGTTAGGTTCCGATGTTTTACATGCGTAATTTCTCATCCCATGGTCAACTCTTTTTTTAATAAAGGTACAATAATAAAATTGTATTATAACTAGAAATATTGCATTTCTTTACATTTTCATTAAGAATAAAATCATCAAATTGGTACTGGTACAAACGGCAAGCATGTTACATCACTAAGTCACAAGTCCTTTTATTTATCGTATGTAAACCTTGTTAAAAATTGTATGAATGCATACGGTTTATCATTGAATCTGAAGTATGTTTATATTACTAAAATAAAATGAATTCACATGTTTACTCATTTAAAAAATCTATGGTATGTCTACACTACTAATATGACATACGCTTAACAGGCATTTTTTTCAACGAAATATGTAATATATAGGAAATTAAATGAGTGTATGTTCAATACTGAATTACTGAACGAATTTGATATTATTTTATTTTATTCAACATGTTCAATAAAATTCAGGAATGAGCTTACAAGGATATGATTTTCTGTTTATCGCATACCCAAAATAAAGACCGTTTAAAGTGTAAAAGGAATCATCGACGCTATTAAAGTGAAACGCTAACATTCAGCATGTTTTACACTATGTTTGCATAACGCAAAGGACGTCACGTAAAAAAAAATATGCATGGCGATGCAATACCAGTTTTACGGAGTCGCAAAAGCGCACTGGTATGTGATAAACATGTAATTTGAAAAGTTCAACTATTGAAGCAAGATCCTTGTATGATTATAAAAGTGACAAACATGATTGCAGATAACAAATATAAATATATTTATTATTAACATAGTCCGTTTGAATAGTTGACATACATGCACATTTTTTTATTACATGTCATCACAAAGCGTTTATCACATACTTATGCCGCATATCGGCTCCATAAAACCGATACGAATGATATTTAGACGAGACGTCAGATACGTTATGCTGACATAAAGTAATCATACAAAATTTTCCCGTAACAGTATAAGCGCATCAGTTAAGCATGATTCTTTTTTACTGTTACTATTTTGGTTACACTATGTAATGAATACAATATTTTATCCGTATAGCTTCATTACTTAACTTATTAAACACGTTGAATAATTTCAGTATTGAACATCCACTCGTTCGTGGGGGAAATATTTGAAATGACATCTATTTTTGTGTATTGCTTTAATTTTGATGTAAACATTCATGTTCTGGTCAGCACATAAATCGACAAGAAGTACGTTCAGGTTTTGATATAACTTAACCAACTATCTGGGTCGAAGCCGTTCCTTCGTACAAAAGGAAGCCACTAAATCTACTGTAACCACTTCCCCAGTATTGGTAACCTGATACCATATTTTGAACTGAAACTTCGTCGCCGGCTTTTTCGTTTAGGGCACACGCTTTTTATTACTTGGGGACCATACGCCGCTTTTCGTGGAATGGCACGGAAGTGTCACATTGAAGGTTCCATGATAACCACCGTATGAACACATCTGCGGATGTTTCTAAATTCAAAATTTTACTATTTCATGTTTAAATGTTGAATTCTGCTCAAGCCGGTGCTAGGGGGCGTGGACGGTAACTTGCACTTTCCAGTACCGTCCATGAACAGGCTCAATCAAACCGAGCCTGCAAAATTTTCAATTTTGCCGTGTTGGGCTTTCTTTAGGAATTCTGTATTTATCTATTTTTTAATATTCAGAATCACCAATTGGGATGCCTGATCATCTTTGATAAACATATTAGCTACAACAGATCCGTTCCATACTAGGTCGGCTCTTGCACCTGGGCTATGCAAGGAGAAATAAAATACGTAGGTTCCAGTCACTGGTGCTAAAAAAGTACCATGGTGATTGTTGTATCCATTTCCGACGTTGGTTATCACATGGTCGACCACTATATCTTGCTTTGTACCAACAACAAGCGAACTTACGTTCATAGATGCGGAAAACGCTACTCCAGGTTCAACGGTTGCCCTCCTTATTCGATATAGGAATTCTAAAATAAAGTTTGCCGATGCGGTTTAATTCCAGAATCAGAAAATCAATTGTTGTAAACATAATTATGATTACATATTGTAGCCTGATGCATGTACAAGCAGAAATGGTCACAAATGCCAAATATCCCCGACACGCGATTGTTTTAGTAAATTAAATGAGTTTGCAAATAGGGGGAATGCAGTAGTTTATAGTTTTTAAAAAAAATGTTTTTGAATTATTTGTCCTACATCAATAAGAGAAATTAAAGTTTGGAATTGAAGTTTTCATTACTTCTTTCAAGGGAAAAACATACTTTCTGCCAGAGATTTCTGCACCTCTACCCAATGAGATCTATCTACTTATAAAGTTTCTTGTTGATATCTCTTATAGTTTCAGAGTTATGTTCTGGACAAAGTGCAATATGTAACAATCAACAAAGGGCAATTACTCTTAAATTAGGGTTGGTAAGATTACTGTTATTCTACACTGCACTTTTAATCAGTGAGATCTATCTATCTATAATCTTTCAATTTGATACCTTTTGTATAGTTCTAAAGTTATGTCCAGGACAAATACAAATTGAAAAAAATGAACAAGGGGCAAAACTTTCCAAATGGGAAAGGGGTTATGGTTCTTCTGCTCTTCCCTTCTACTCATTAAGACGTATCTACCTATAAAGTTTCAAGTTGATACCTTTAATAGTTCCAAATTTATGTCCCGGACAAAGTTAAAAGTGTAAAAATGTACAATGGGCAAGAACTCCAAAATAAGTGAAGGCAGATTGATGGTTATTTTACATTGCACTGTAATCTAATGAGATCAATCAACCTATACATTTGAAGTTGATATCTCTTGTGATTTCAGAGTTATGCCTCGGAAAATGTTCAAGGTTCAAAATGAACAAAGTGAAATAACTCTTGAATTAGGCAAGGCAGAGTTACGGTTCCTTTTCAGTTTACTTCTACTCTATGATATCTACTTACCTACATAGTTTCTTGTTAATAACCTTGTGGTTTCAGAGTTATGTTATGTGTAAAAAATGAACAAAGGGCAACAAATCCAAATTATGGAAATAATAGTTACGATTCGTTTGCTCTGCACTTCTACTCAACTACCTAAAAAGTTTCCTCTTTATATCCTATGTGGTTTTAAAGTTTTGTTCCGAACAATGTTCAAAGTGTAAAAATAAACAAAGGGCAATTACTCCAAAATTAAGCAAGATAGAGTCACAATTCTTTTGCACTGCACTTTAACTCAATAAGATCTATCTACCTACAAAGTTTCTTGTCAATACCGCTTATGTTCCGGACAAAGTTCAAAGTGTAATAGAAACAAAGTACAATACCCTTAAAATTAGAAAGCAGAGTTATGGTTCTTTTGCATTTTCCTTCTTCTCAATGAGATCTTTATACCTACAAAATTTGAAGTTGATTCTAAGTTATGTCCAGGACAAGAAATCTGCAACGAACCGACAGATCGACCAATAGCTGACTCCAGTATACACCCACAAATTTCGTTTGTCGGGGGTATAAAATATTACATGTACATATCTTTAATTTGTATTTAAACAAATTAATGGAACATTCCATTGCCGTTTCAACTTTAAAATTGAATTGAACTACATTAATTGAAATTATTTAATCATTGATTAGTATAAGTCGGGCATCATCGATTTTTATAGGCTGTTTTATTTATATGATCAGATCAGATAAAATATAGAAATAATGCCGATGGTTGAAGAAGCTTTAATAGCCTACCGGGTTTTACATTTTGACCTGTCGCTATATCTCTTATTTGACTTGTTTTAACATCCTTTTCAGATCCATCTTTGTTAGTTACATTTCCATTTTCGGAACGCGTTGCGTCACTGTTCGACTCTAGAAATGCAAGTCGTTTCTAACTCTGAAACAACAGTTTGATATGCAAGCGTTTCCTTTTCTAGTTTTGCTATTTTCATTTCCTGCGAGACAACCATCTTCTTAAGTTGATCAATATCTCGATTCTGCTTTTGGATTAAATCAGAAACAATACTCTTGACATATTCCTTGACCTCGCTTGTTGAAATTGTTTTCTTTTCATTCACATTTTGGGCCAAAGTTTTATCGCATTTAACGCCCAGTAGCACGAAACAACAAGCTATAAAACATTTACTTAAGAAACCTTCCATCTTTATTTGTGAAATTAAAGATGTGTTATACATATTAAACTATGGTGGACATTATCTCAAATATATCTGAATCGTTTAAGGCTGGAAGATGCCTTTCAATTTAATTCACTCAAAAGCATGATCAGATCATTAAGCTGAAGGAATAAAAAGGTAAGAGTTCGTGTTTAAATGTTGAATTCCTCTTTAGTCGGTGTGAGGAGGCGTGGAAGTTAACTTGTACTTTCTAATACCCCATGAACTCCATGAACAGGCTCAATCAGACCGAGACTGCAAATTGTTACAATTTTGTCGTTTTGGACGTTCTTTAGGGATTCCGTTTTTCTCTGTTTAAAATTGCAAGGATAGAAAACTATAACATAGTCGAGGTTCAAGTCAGGCTGTATGTGTAATGCAGAATCTAATGTACATTTTAGGGATACCACAATCAAATCTTTATCGTTTTGGTATCAGGTATACTTTTTTGCGCATTTACATTATATACTCATATGTGTCGTCGAGATGGTTTTTTTTTCAGGTTTTGTTTCTCATTGTTTTAATTTTTCTATTATACAATTTGGTGTCTGTATACAGTAGTGTGCAACATAGAGTTGATATTTCAATGGTTATACACAGATATGTCCTAGAAACATAAGTATGCATCTTCGTCGTTATTTCGTTTGATCTGCCCCTAAGGGAGATAGTATAATCTCTAACGACCAAGATTTTTGCATGCTTTATCTTATCAACCCCGGCGAAAACGCCGCATGGAAAGGATGAATATGGAACACCATTACTGTCTCATACGGAAGCTTGTATGTACCCCCGCTATGAAGACATGAAGTCGTCTCCCTCGACTTATAGAACACAACAAGTCGTCAACATTACGACGACAAATTTATATATACCATGTCATTTTGACAAAATATATGTCATCATGTCGAGATACGGCATCCCGACTTTCTTGCATAAATAAATTTGTCGACTTGAAGTAACATGTATGTCGACATCCATGCTATTTCTAGTCGACAAATATATTAACGTATGAAAGTCGGGATACCGTATCGCGACATGATGACATATATTTTGTCAAAATGACATGGTATATATAAACTTGTCGTCGTAATTATGACGACTTGTTGTGTTCTATAAGTCGAGGGAGATGACTTCATGTCTTCATAGCGGGGTACATACAAGCTTCCGTAGTCTTATGTGATCAATGTTTTTGCCATCTTGTGACATGATATTATTTTGGAGTTCAAGCAGCATGTTAACACGTGCAATTTTCACCATGTATTGTCAAAGGACTATGCTGATTTGTTCAAATAGCATGTTACCTTGTAAAATTATCATGGTGACATGTGCAGATAACATGTTAATATGTCAAATTATCTTGATGACATGTGCATATAACATGTTAACTTGTCAAAATATCGTGATGATATGTGCAAAGGACATGCTAACTTGTCAAATTATCGTGATGATATGTGCAAAGGACATGCTTACTTGTCAAATTATCGTAATGACATGTGCAAGTAGCATGTTATCTTTTCGAATTATCGTGATAACATGTGCAAACAACATGTTTACTTGTAGAAGTATTATGATGACTTGTTCAAACAACATGTTAACTTGTCAAAGTATCTTGATAACTAGCACAAGTCATCACGATACTTTGACAAGTTAACAAGTTGTCGGCACATGTCATCAGAATAATTTGAGAAATTAAAATGCTGTTTGAACAAGTCATCATGATCGTTTGACAAGACATTATGTAAATTGCACATGCTTAAACAAGATAGCAAAAAAATTGATCACATAAGACAGTCACGACGTTCCATAGATGAATGTCTCCTGGTTTACGTAAATCAGAGCTTATTTGTTTATGGCAAAATAAGATAACAGTTGAATTAATTGATGTTTTTCATTATGTAAGGGTTTCATATGGATTTATTAGTTTGTTTTGGTTTAACGGCACACCAACATCATTTAGTTACTGAGGCGCCGAAATAGAAATGATGTCTTTTGCTGTCGTCAAATGTTACATACCTAAAGAAACACCAAGGGTCAAAACCACCACAGCTGCTGGAGCTAAGAGACGCAGAGACTTAATTTATTTGAACTCATTTAGTCGCCTTGTACGGTCAATCAGTGTTAAACCGAGGTTGCAATTCTGGTGCTTCAACCAGTAAAGGCAACCACTCAGCCATAAGAAACAAACAGTTGCATGTGGATAAAAGGCACAATGGGGAAAACACCTAAAACAAATGTAAGAACACCATTGTTAATCTTCATCCGCGCGTCCGTCCCTTTGTCACAAAGTTTTGTCCTCTCCCGGTCCGGTATGGTGCCTTCTAGGTACCCTGCTATGGTAGCTGGGGTGTGTCGGGGGCTACGTTTTTTTTAAAATTCTGGAAACAAAGTGATCCCTCGGAAGCATTAATCACAACAAAATAACATAAGAATTGCAGACTCGGTTTGATTGAGACTGTACATGAGGGATAATGTATAAGTGCAACATCCCTCACGCCTCCTAGCACCGGCTTGAGCGGTTCTCAATTCGCAACGCTTTATAGTGTTGGCATCAATCAAGGCACACACTTTCATTAACTTGGGGGCCATGGGTCATACATCGCTTTTCATAAAATGGCACGAATATTTCACATTGAAGGTTCCATGATGACCGCCGTATGAACACTTCTAAATTCAATGTTTCACCATTTTCATGTTTAAATGTTGAATTCTACTTAAGCCGGTGAGAGGGAGGCGCATTGACAGTAGTTTGCACTTGACTGTACCGTCAATGAACATACGAGATCAAACCGAGCTTGCAACATTTTCAATTTAATAATCTAGCATTCAGGACTTTTAGCAGAAAAATACCACTGTCTTCACAATTTTTTGACTTACTTTGCCTACAGGTATAAAAAGGTGATAGTTGTTGACAGGTTTCTATGTCATGTAGCATACTATTATATAAATAACACATGGGTTTGTGGGTAACAGTAAAAATATCATCCCGAGGAAAATACTGTTACCCGAGGCGTAGCCGAGGGTAACAGTATTTATACGAGGGATGATATTTTTACTGTTACCCACAAACCCATGTGTTATTTATTTTATTACCCCGAACAAATACTGTGATAATCTGAATTTCTCAACTAAATCTAACTGTAACAAAAATAAGCCAAGAGAAGCAATAACTAAACTGTCCTTACCTTGCAAGTTTAAGTGCACTGTAGGCCTACTTGAGAAGATTTTTTTCTTTTATTCCTTAGGCAAGTGATGATATCTACCAGTCATAAACATAAAATAAGCTGTGTTTTGTTCAGAAAACAAAACACTAACCCATTTATAAGGTCATGATCTGTGAAATCTGATCCTTCTGCATCCAGAATATTCTTCGCATAGTTTTTGACAAAGTGCATTTAGAAAATAACGATGATATCCTACAGATGTCTGTCCACCAACTCTACTGTATCTGTAACGTTTCACTGGTTAAAATGTTAAATTATCCTTTGTTGCATGCTTTAATTGTCTGCATGTTCCAGTTTCACACAAAATTATTTACATAACAATTATTTCCGTTGAAAACGGATGTTTCCTGTTGACTATTCAACAAAAAGATATTTAATACGCGAAAGGGACTCTAGGTTGCAAAGAACTAAATTTTATCAGAGTAATAGTTACTTCGGCGATGCCCTATCGTCGAAAATAAGAATGAATCGAGAAAAAATGGCGGCCATTTTATTTCATTTTATTTAGAAAATAGACCACGTGACCAGATTTTATACTGTTAAAAAATACTGTTACCTATGTAACAGTACAAAATTCGTAGTCACGTGGTACACTTGCATTAACAGTAAGAATAACTCCCAGAGGCCTATGGGAAATTAGCATTACGAAAAAAGTGAGGGGTAATAATTAGAAATGATAAGGGCATTGCTTTAAAAGTACTTGGTTTGATGTTAATATTGCTAGCAAGTAAATGAATTATTCTCAGACGTTGTAAAAGGTTAAGTAAGGTTATTAAAAGTTTAGTTTCAAATGGACGGTCAAAAATGATTATAAGGAATTGCCTTTAGATCTAGTGATTTTAGTCTTATCATCTAAAACAGAAATACTTAACTAAGTTTACCAAACTTTGCCATAGTTTTTTAAAAAGTGTCTTGAAATGAACACAAAAAAAACTGTAAGATTTATTATATTAAAGGAAGACTACATCAAATATTTTTTATAATCAAATTTGATTAAGAATGATATATCGTATGATTATGCCAAAATAATATCATTTATTTAATATATTAGAGGGATCACTTTGTTTCCAGATTTTTATCCTTCACACCAGCAGGTTTCAAGTGCCGTGTGGCAGCTGTAAAAAGTTGCCTCGTACTTCACTTCAGTGTTGTTCAATTTTTCTGGTCCTTCAGGATCATTGATGCCAGCACAATAAAGTGTTCATGTACGTCTCTACAAACCGAGTTAATTGTGATTAATGCTTCCAAGGGATCACTTTGTTTCCAGATTTTTAAAGAATATTTTGATTAATCCATTGTTCGTATGAAATAATAAAAAAACACTTTAAGAAAACGAAATTTATAAACAAGAACCTTACCGATATTTCGTTAAAAATATCACTCCATTAAAATCTGCATTCAGGAGTTTTTAAAGTGGTGAATTTAAACAATGTTACAACAAAATGAAGATTTCTGAAAAAGTATATGGCTAACATATTATATTTTGGGCCTCATTTGACTTAGATAGTGTTGATGTTTAATGTTGAAGACAGTATATAATTCGTCGAGAGTTAAGCCTCAAATGTGACTGATATACTATAGAACAAAGAGTACGAAAATTCACTAGGCCGACACCCTATAAAACAACAAGAATATGTTACAAAAATAGAAACGGTCAAATACATAAATAACTATAAGTAAAGACAAATTTTATTTAGCCAACAATTTGATCTACAGAGGAAACTTCATATAACAAAAATCCACTGAATGTGCAGTATTGACTACAGATAAAGGTCCGATCAAGATCTGCGTTTTGAACAGAAACATCATCTCCTTTTCTTAGATTAACAATGATAAGCTGAGAGGTTTGTTGGCTATACAAATATAATTTCGCAACAATTGATCCATTTACAACAAAATGACCATATGTGGTTTCTTCCTCCCCATGCAGAAGTGTGACAGAGAACACATACGTACCAGAGACTGGAGCCACAAACGTTCCATGATGTGGTAGGTAACCATTACCAACATTTGTAACAGCGTGGTCAAATATGATATCTTGGTCTTTTCCCAAATGTTCAAGTTGTGTTGTAACTGTGGCAAAAAATGCAACCTTGCTTTCCACGCTTGCTCTTCCCACCATCTTATGTTGTTGACCTTAAAGATAAAGCACTTTTTCTAACAAAGAAATGTAACGCATTTAAAATCTCTGTTTTTCCCTATATTTTATAAAATAAAAATCTGGACTTAAAGTGGATATGTATACAATGGGTAAATTTTCCATAAGTATGGCAAATATTGATGATGTATCATATGAATATTCTTAAAAATACTGCTTGTCAAAAAATTTGATAATGTAATCATTATGAACGAATAATAATATTCTGTTCAAGAACAAGATATATTCAGCTTTATTATATGATCTAAATATAGCTGCAATCTCATTGGTCCAATCAGTAGTCAACAGAACTTTTTATAAAATCATATTTACTGGGTTTAGTATCATATTCACTGGCTGAATTGGATTTTCCCAGTCTAAAAATAGATTGAGACTCATATTCAATGATCATACACCGTAGACTGTTAATTACGAGTGTTATTCAAAAAATAATTGTTGCTTTTTTTCTTTATGGCATATTTCTCGATTAAATATCAATACTTTACTATCATACTTAAGGGTTACACCACAATAATGAGTCTAAACTTGAATTATTTTTGTATGCGCAGCGTTCGCGTAGTCGTTGCACACCTAACACGTGCATCTTTCTTCCCGCGCTTCAACGAGGCAAAATTTGTACATGTATAATTATAAGGTTGCACTTTTGTGATTTTTTAAATTTCTTAGCCTATTCATATAATAAAACTATCGCCTCGGTCAATATGTCATCTGCCGGTGAATATCACATCATATTCAATGGCTCACTAGTCAATAATTGTATAATATAAAATATGTAATATTGGATCTTATATTTCACACCGGCCACCAAAAGGAGAGACCAAAGTTGACCTTTATAGATAAGTTGCCTTTATTTGGAGGTTATAATGTTCTATTTAATCAATGAAGGGTTGCTGAAGACTGGCCTTTTTTACATTAAAGCCTTTATTTGAAGGTGGTCTTTAACACAGGTTTAAATGTATTATATCCCTTCCATTATAGATTTATCCACTTTAAGGATTACTTTATTTAAAATCATGTAAGTGACATTCTGAATATGAATAAAGAGTAAATATTGTAAAAGATAGCTTCATTGAAACAGAAATTTAAGGCCTACCTCTCTTTTTGGGGGAGACTTGTGATTTGGTAGACGTTTCTTTAAAAGATTCATCGCTTTGTGATTTCCCAGCACTTTGAAAACCATTGTTTTTCTTCGCAGTCAATTTTTCTATTTTTCCTTGCAGATCCTGTATTGCAGAATCCTTCATAGCATTGTCAGATTCAAGCTTTTGAATTTGCATTCCTTGAGCATTTATAATTTCCTCGAGCTTGTGCATGTCTCGTGCATGGGTTTCGGCCATAGCTTCAAGTTTTGTTGAAACATATTTTTTGAAATCGTCAAATTCTTTAGCTATGTCACGAGTTTCTGTTACTGGCTTGTCAGTATTGTCAGCCACTGATGACGTCACAAGATAAAACAATATTATTATCACCGGTGGTGTAAATGCCATTTTCAGACAAGTCTTCTGTCAGCAAGAAGGTCCAAATTAAACTGATTTTGGTAAATAAGTAATTTAATATATATATGAAGAACGTGAATATAAGATAAGGAGTATTGTAAAGGTACTTACTAAGAGATTAGAAGAAGCATTCTATGTCCCACTTATTTAGTTTGTTTTTCTGTCATTATCAATAAAATATTAATTATTAAAAATAGGATATATAGGAAAAATAAGAATCCCTAAAGAAAGTCAAAAACATGCCATTAAAATTTTGAATTTTTCGAAAAAAAAATAGTACTTTTTAAAAATATCGAATCTTTTCATATCAGCTTCAAAAATATCACCGTATCATTTTTTGTTTTGTCGTCATCATCATAATTTCGGGCAATTTTTCATAAGTTTGTTATCTCATTAACTCATTTTAATCATAATCAATTTCATCATCCTGTTAGCTCCCCAAAATCTCTAACTTAATAGTCAAGGATTTTACCCTTATATTCAATTAGTTCACACCTTTTTAAATGTGAACAATGGTCTTCCATCATTTGCACTATGTAGTGTTCAAATATTAATCATTATAGGATCCAGTTTGATCAATGCAGTCTCGTTTTCAATTAATGTGAAAGACATATTTATTAAATTGAGCGTTCATTTCAGAACTTTTGCAGCTAGTTTCTTACTCTCTTACAGCATTGGTGCGAGGAGTTCACAAACGTTTACCTTTTAGATATAACACATGTATAATGACTTATCGAACAAATGTGATTTTTAAAATAATGTTTCGTCAGGTTTTATTAAACACTTTGCGAAATAATGCGCATGTGCGTGCTAAAGTACGTTGTAAAAGGAGGTAATATAAAGGTGATTTGACTTACATATTGTTTATTGTTTGCCAAAACTAGCACAGTTTTCATGCACGCAAGCGTGCGCGTGCAATTGTGTGTAATGAAATAAATAAATTCAGTTGTAATTTGTAGTTCGTAATTTAATTGAGAAGGTTAAGTACTAAATTTTGCACCCTCCTTTTATCTCTTAACTCACTGTCGCTTTATCGCTGTTCATGTTTAACCTATGGATTCACTTCTCTATATGTAAGCGATTATTATTTGGTGAGGACATTTTAAACTTTCTTCTCACTAATAATCTGGTGCGTAGCCCTGGCTATAACACTTGAGCTGGAGAGGTTGTAAATTCACGTGCGTGCGTGCAAGAATGCACAAGTTTTGTGCCTGTATGTGTCCAGCGTCATTTTAATTATATTATAAGTAATGTATGACCAAATGTGTGAGTTAAATGTTGAATTCTGCTTCAGACGGTGCTAGGGGCGAGGACGGTAACTTGCACTTTCCAGTACCATCCATGAACAGACTCAATCAAACCGAGCCTGTTGTCGTGTTGGACTTTCTTAAGGGATTCTGTTTTTCTCTATTTTGAGTACGCAAAATCTTACAAAACAGAAAGGAAAGCCATCTACAATTGACAATAGTTTAGATATTTGCTCAAATATGTATCAACAAATAGTTTGGTAAATTCAATTGCAATTGTATCTTTACACAGCTATGATTGGACCATTATTATATATCAAATCAGTATTGGAAGCGAACAATATTGACCCACTCTAAAATATATTGACTTTCATGCTGATTACTTGGTTAATTTATGACTTAGTTTGCATGTCACATACAGGCTGAAATCATGGCACTTACATACATGTGTACGCGATTTAGTAACATGTAACGTTCAGTCTGATGATGTGTCTTATATATAAAGTACACGTTTGCGTGATTTAGTTAACACGCCATGCTCAGTCTGAAAACATGCCTTAGTTTGCAGTACGAGGATTGATCAAAAAAGTTCTTGGCCCGATGTAATCCGGTAGTCAGAGAACCCAACTAATGGTCTTACTTTTCAATATAATCGCCCTTTACATCAATGCACTTGGCCCACCTGTGCTCCAACTTGTTTAACCCTTCAAAATAGAACTCATTGATCGCCTCCATGACACCTTCATTGTTTCCAAAACGTCTACCATGAAGCTTGGTTTTCAGTTTCGGAAACAGGTAGAAGTCAGAGAGGGCCAAGTCCGGAGAAAAAGGGGATGTGGAAGAATTTCAAAGCCGCAGTCAGTTGCAGCAGCCATCGCAACTTGACGCAGATTTCTTAATTCGTCTTCATAGTACGAACCGTTTATGGTACGACCTTGCTCAAGTTAGTGATTCATGATTATCCCCTGACTATCCCAAAAAATTGAAGCCATCATCTTCCCTGCTGATGACACCCTCTTGAATTTCTTCGGAGGGGGTGAGCCAGGGTGCTTCCACTGCATGCTCTGTTTGTTGAATTCTGAATCGAAGTGATGGACCCATGTTTCATCCTGAGTTACGATTCGGTAGATAAAATCAGGTTCATCCTCAGCGAGACAAAATATATCTTGAAATGACAAGCCTGGTCCGTTTCTGGTCGTCAGTCAACTGTCTGGGGACCCATCTAGCGGAAACCTTTGTAATGTCATAGGCTTCAGCCAGGATTGCCTGAACTGAACCAAAGCTTATACCCACTTCCCTAGCAATGCTTCGAATGTGTCGCCTTCTGTCGCACATGACCAGATCGTGCACAGCTTCGGCAGTTTCATCGTTGGTTGCCTCTTTTGACCGCCCAGACTGCTCATCATCTCCACTGCTTCCCCTGCCCCTTTTAAATTCAGCAGTCCGTTTTTTCACAGTGCTATAGGAAGGGGACTTCTTCTTAAGTGTATCCATGAAGTCATCATAGATGTCCTTGGGGGACATCCCTTACTTGTTGACGGCTCTGATTTCAACTTTCTCCATTTTGTCTAAATGACCCCCCCCCCACTGATCAAAGTGTGTTTTATGTTACTTAATCTGTGTAAAACCGCGTATAACTCGTACAGTAATCCTGAATAAGATATCGGTATCGTGAGTAAATGTCAGTGTAGTGGCTAGAGGTATATCGGGCCGAGCACTTTTTGATCATACCTCGTGGATGTATGTTTTTGAAATTTATTTTACACATCATACTTTGACTGTTTTACAGTACATGATTGCATGTTATAGTTTAAATATCATACTTTGACAGCTTCATGTCTTAGTTTTCAGTTCATGTCAGTGTGATTTAGATAACGCATGTCCCTCTGGCTGAAAACATTTATAAGCTAACAGTATATATTTACATGATTTATTTTCACTTAATGCTTAGTCGGAATACACGTTTTAGTTTAAAGTCAAGTCTACTGGATTACATTTATAATTCTATTTCATTCTGAGAAAATCTCTTTTTTTATAACACATTTCGTATTAAAACACATTTCGGTCATGTTTTCTGGATTAAGTAACACATATTTACAGAGAATACATCTCTTCCAGGTGAAACCAATCAGGAAAGAGATAGAAACAAATTTTACCTGTTCCTGTTGCTCAAACGGGTCTGAATAATTTTACAAAAACGAACTAAGGTAGCTATGTCAAACACAAAAAAAATGTTGAATACCAGGGACAATAATCTCCCGATTGAAATGGTAGATGAAAGCTCGGACACAAAGCAAGTAGGGTGATGCACGCTCCCAATCAGGTGATTCTTTCAACCCCAAATCGTCAAAGTGGGTACTTTTTAGTTACTCCAATCAAGGTTAATGCCCTTAAGAAATATTTGAAAAATTATAAATCAGCCAAGTATTTGATTCAGGTTTTTTTACATGAATTTAAACTGTGTTACATAGGTTTCCAAATACAGCTTCTATATCTCAAAACCTTAAATAGAGAAAAAACAGAATACCTAAAGAAAGCCCGACACGGCAAAATAGAAAATGTTGCAGGCTTAGCTTGATTGAGCCTGTTTATGGATGGTAATAGAAAGTGCAAGTTACCGTCCACGCCCCCTAGCAACGGCTTAAGCAGAATTCAACATTAAACAAAACTGGTTAAAATTTTGAAACACATTAGTGTCATTCCAGGAAAAGCGTTACATGGTCCCAAAATAAAAATGCCTGTTCGGTAATCGGGAAAACAAGAGACCGTGCAATATTTGAGATATTCAATTCCGCAACGATTGACCCATTTACAACAAGTGTCCATATGAATATGATGTTCACTAATGATGTAGAGTAGCAGAGAACAATATTTGTTATAGCGTTGTCAAATATGATATCTTTGTCTTTTCCCAAATGCACAAGGTTGGTTGTAGCTGAGGCAATAAAAGTCAACCTCGTTTTCGGCGCTTGCTCTTTCAACTTGACTCTGTTGACCTTGAATATGAATCAATTTTCTACGAATATTTATAAATTTAGCAATATAGGACATATGAAATCATATTAGTTTGTCTTCGACTTTATTTTAAATATTAATTTAAATATTAACACAATTACAGTTAATGTAAATAAATTTCGATTAAAGTAAAATATAAATCTAGTTACGATGATTTTAAATTAATTCTTTTTCTTTTCAACATAATTCCAAGTTACCTATAAAAACTTAATTCCTCTATCTAATAAATATGGTACACATATTTTAATATCTTTAATATTCTTTAACATTTCTTTGATAATTGATGATATTCTCGTGTCTTCCATTCTTGTTGAGACGTATATCTCAAAATCCTCAAATTCTTTAGCTATATCGCAAGTGTCTGTTACCGACTTGTAAGTATTGTCAGCAACCGATGAACTCACAAGGTAAAACAAGTGTTGTCAGTAAAGTAAATGCCATTTTCCGACACGTTTACCAATTTTAAAAGAATGTCCAGTTGTAAGTGGTTTATGTTGACAACATAGCATGTATTTATTAACCTGGCGGTTTTTTAGATAAGGACTTCACTACGGTCATTACTAAGGTACTACTTGCGTATAGAAATATGTTAAAAAATAAGAATACTATTCTTATAAGGCATACACATCATCATCGTTATCGTCATGATCATTATTATGATCATGCTCGACGTCTCCGCCGTGACCATAATAATTTTCGTAACATCGTTGACATTGTTGACTCTTCATTTCAATATCTTTGTCATAAATATCATTTCGATACTATTTTCAGCGTCATCATCATCGTTTAATCGTCGTCATATGCATCATCACTTACGTTTGTCAAAATTTCGTTTTCTCTCTTTAGATTTTTTATGCTGTATATAGTTCGCCATAGCATCTTTGCAAGACAAATCATCATAATTTTCATCTGCTAGTAGACTCACAAAGACTTAAACACCCACTTCAGATAATATATACAACAATACATAGACACTGTCTTTACAATAGTTAAGACAAACTTGGCCACAGACTTTCAAGTATAAAGATATTGTATAATCATAAAAATATCTTGTAGATTTGACTTACTCCGCTGATTGCATATAAATATTTAACATGTTTAAAGGATGACGTGGATGATAAATAGGACTGCTGCTCTTGTCCTTTTGACGTTTATTTGATTAATTTTATTTAAAACAAACGGAGAAAATGAATAAATGAATAAATCTTTTAATTTAAATTAATTTAAACCCAAAGTAAACAAAAAGTAAACGTCACTCATAGTTAGAAATATATGTTATGTCAACCTTAATATTTAAATGTCATGACTGTATTGTGTTTAGGAATAAAGTGCTATTCTCTACCTACCCAATATTTATTTTATATTTAAAAATAAATGGTCATTACTGGACTATATGACTCACAAGTATAGTGATATTTTTTCCTAAGAATTAAATTACTGGACTCCCTTCCTTTAAAAGATTAAACAATTGGGTATGGGATAAATTATTGAAGTATTTGCCAGCTTGTCTTTCTGTTAACATATAACGTTTTAATTCTATAAGCTATAGATTTTATACATCAAGGAAACGTTTATATTTTGAGCTAAAATTTGACCTTGTTTTGTTAAACTTGTTTTTGACATTGTCAATGTGATTTTTACCGATTACTATTGGCTTTTTATACACGAAGGTTGGTTTCAATACAGTAAAAATCAATGCATTAATCAGGCTTTAAATGCAGTTGATTTCAAGTGATTCAGTGTTAACTTCCAAGCACAAAACAAATCAGAATCTGTATTTTATCGCACATATCGTCAAATTTTGAAAAGTATGCATTCATAATGAACAATAACAACAGGAAAAAGGAGCATTTCAATTGTACAAGTTTTGTTTTCACCTTTCGACAACACTCCACGACCTTTTATTCAAATCATATTTCATTCAATTCGCATTGGAGAAATTTTATAAGAAAAAAGTGAATTGATCATTTTTCCCTACAGGCTTATATGACTTATTGTCGCTTGATTATTTCGAAAAATTGTCTCAGTTTTTGTATTCGGGTTTTAACTTCGCATGAAACTCCCATTCCGTCTTCCACCTCAATACAATGATTTAAGTATTTGCTACTTGTTTGTTCTTAGCATTAAGGGCGGAATGAAGTAAACTCATTTTTCACCCCATACAATTGTAAAAACGAGACAATAGCTTAAGAAATAGACCACAAACCTTTATATATGTACCATGACATCAGCTGTATTTATCTTAAAAGATAGCATATTTCAATGATTTAGGTTGGATGAAAAGTTACATGTAGGTTTCTATGTCATATGACATTATCTTGTTACTTATAAAAACATTATTTGAAGTTCTTACTTTAAGGTTTGGTAGAAAAAAATATGTAAAAGAGTGGTCGCAAAATTTAATTTACTGAAGTAGTTTTCTTTCAAAAAAAGGTCAAAGCTGGATATACTAAGACATTTCTATAAGTTATTCTTAGCAGTCTGCAGTCTAAAATGAAAGTAAGATACCTTTAACAATATTCATAATCAAATTAAATATAGTATGATATATATGGAAATATAAATATGTGGAAAACTATAGAACTACGAACAAATTTTATTCGACATTTGAAAGTCAAGGAAAATATGATAATATAATAATTACGGTATCATGTTCAAAATTTAGAAAAGACTGTCCAATCTTTTTTATTTAGCCAACAAAATTGTTTACAGAGAAATCTTCATACAAAAGAAATCCACTAAATGTGCTGTAGCGGTCCCCTCCCATGGTCATGTCTGTATGTATGTTTTGTACTGAAACGTTTTCTCCTCGTCTCAGATAGACAATTACCGTCTGAGACGATTGTCCGTTATGCAAATATAATTTTGCAACAATTGACCCATTAACAACAAAATGACCCCAGGTATCCACTGCTTCCCAGTGATGTAATGTTACAGAGAAAACATACGTTCCAGGGACTGGAGCCACAAATGTTCCGTGGTGTGGTAGATAACCATTACCAATATTTGTAACAGCGTGGTCAAATATGATATCTTGGTCTTGACCCAAATGTTCAAGGTCGGTTGTAACTGAGGCAAAAAATGCAACTTTGGTTTCGGCGCTTGTTCTTTTCACCATATTATGTTGACCTTAAACATAAAGCAATTTTTCTAGCACTAGCCATTGGTATTAATTAAGAAATGTAAAACACTTGAACTCTCTTAAGATTTTTCTTCAGATTTTATAAAATGAAAATCTGTAAGTCTAAAATGGGACATTTTACATCAGTATTTCAAATATTGATAAAACAATAGAATTATATAAAATTATAATTCTTATAAAATATTGCTTAAAATGATGATAAAGTTATAAATGAATCAGTAGGAACTTTTATGCATGATGTATAATTATTATAATATTCTGTTCAAGAACAATATTTTATCTGTTTATAGCATATGTAACATGGGATCTAGTATCAAATACCTGCCACCAAAATCAGTGATCAAACGTGACCTTTATAGACAATTGGCCTTTATTCGGCCGTTATCATGTTCTATTTAATCAATGAAGGGTTGCTGAAGAGTTGCTTTTTTTGCATTACGGCCTTTATTTGAAAGTGGTTTTTAACAAAGGTTAAACTGTATTATATCCCTTTCATAATAGACTTATTCACTTTTTGAATGTGAATAAAAGTAATTTTCTAAAAGATAGCTTCATGGAAACAAAATCATTTTTGTCTGTACAACTAAAACAGCATATCTGTAAAATATAAATTTTATAACTATTTTGTATTCCATTCTTTATCACGGTATTACAAATTAATGCTTCTTAATAAGTATACAACAATATGCGTTAGGCATTCTAAAAGCAAAAGGTTTACTGAATTATAACTGGTCATATCTACCCTTTTCTTCAAAAAAGTATGTGGCTTTGTCAACTTTCCCTTAAGTTTTCGTAGTGTAATTTTGCTTTCTGATTTCTCGGTACTTTTAATGCCATCGCTGCTCCTTCTAATTTTCCAAGTAGAACCTTAATCTCGGAAGTCTTCAATGCATCGTCAGATTCAAGTTTTTGAATTTGCTTCCCTTGAGAATGTATGATATTCGCAAGCCTTCCTATTTCTCGCGCATAGTTTTCGGCCATAGCTTCCATTATAGATGAAATGTATATCTTAAAATCCTCAAATTCTTTAGCAATGTCGCAAGAAACTGTAAGGAAGGGACTTGTCAGCATTGTAAGCAACCGAGGAAGTCACAAGATAAAACAATATTGTTGGAAGTACAGTAAATGCCATTTTCAGGTACGTGTATCAATTTGAAAGATTTCTCTTTAAGTTTAGTTTAGAAAACAATTAAAGGCCCTAAGCCATTACAAAAACTTATTTTTATATGTTCAAAAGCTTTTTAATGTTGATGTCTTTTATATTATCCAAACATTTATTAAATGGCCAATAATCTGAACCATCTTTTTTTTATCTGTTACTTTTTGCAATTAGTACAGTAATAGCGAATATGTATTCTGTGTATTAGTTAAAATACTACTTTGTTACCATTTTGCTACTTTTCTGATAAATTATTTCACATTTACCACTACTTTCTTCAGGATCTGACATTTATTTAAACCATTTTTCAAACATAATCAAATTCATTAATCTCCCTTCCATACAAGTTTGGTAATTTTTCATGCTAAGATTGAATTACTAAATACCGCCCCGCTTAAAAGCAAATATATATAAAACATATATGTCCTCAGAAAAGGGGAAACATGAGCTTTAAATGGTTTCAAAGCATGTTAGTTACTTTTCATCTTAAAAAAAGAGTGCTGTATTTGACAATATTTGTCATAAAAGTAGTAAAATGTAAACAAAGTAGTATTTCGATTTCCATACAAAATACTAAATTACTTTAACTATACTAATAGTCAAAAGTAACAGAAGAAGCACATGGTCAATGAGTATTTGTTTAACTATAACAGGACCCCAACAATAAAAATGTTTTAAGAAATAAAATATAAGCATTAATAATGTGTCTGTTTGTCTCTCTGTGGACATTTATTTTTAATTTTGGTCATATAACGTCTTTATTCTATAAGCCATAGACTTCATACATCAAAGAAAAGGTTATATTTTGCAATTTGAATTAGACCATTTCCTTTGATTTTGACCTTGTCCTTGTGAATTTTACTGATAACCACTATCCTTTTAAGAGTTACAATGAATGGTTTCAATGCATTAAAATGTAAAATTCAATATCAATGCATTGAAAGGATTGTCCTTTAATAATTAAAGTTAAATTTCGTACAAAACAAAACAGAGTATGTATTCTATCGCACGTATCGTTTGAAAAAAAAATGCAAGTAAATCTCATGTTATTCTTATACTAATTTTGTCAAACAGTACAATCGAAAAATCGTTGAATAGCAGAAGAAATTGACAACAGACATACTCTTAACATACATTAGCACGAAATCGGCAGCATTTATCTTAAAGTGACTCCATTGAGCTCGAGATTCTATGACGGACTGAAAATATTGTTCAAAATGTGTGTACAATTTGATGTATCTGTAGACCATGAACTTTGTGCAAAATATCTTTAAAAAATGACAAGACTTTGCAACGCTTTGCGCTCAAAGGGGCTACGAATCGCAAAGAATATTTATTTTCAGTTTACTTCTGACAATATTTCTCAATAATCCTTTGCATATTTATCATTTTAAATGCTTTCACTTGATATATTTAAGAAATTTGAATTTAATGTTTTTAGGAGTTTTGGCATTGGTGGAATGCATTTAAAAAAAATAAAATTTAAATAATTGAATTAATGGCTCTACATTTATCAGTTAGGAGATACATATTCATGTATCTATTTATGTCATATTCCATTGTCTTGTTATTGATAAGGACTTTTTTTAAAGGTACTTGAAATGTTGTTTAAATGGAAAGAAAACATGTTAAAAGAGTGGCTACAAACCAAATTTTCTGAAGGATTTTGTTTCAAAAGGAAGATTAAATTTTAAACTGAATTTATTTAGCAGTTTCTATAAGTTGGTCCTATCTTGGTCTAAAACAAAAAATAGAATTGTATCCAATCCGAAATTTCCTTCAATTCCTATTTTATCCCCGGTATTTAAACAAATAAACGGATTACGTTTAATAGGGAATTTTTGGCAATGAAAATAAGTTGACATGCAACAAAATTTAGTTTATCTAACCAAACTTTTTGGCATTCATTACTCTATGCCTTTAGAAATATTACTTTCAACAACAAAAAAAGTTAGAAGTATATTACAAACTACAAAAATTTGAAACTGTTTTAAAAATTATCAGTTGATTTAGGATGTCCAGTCAAATTGTATTTAGCCAACAAAGCTGTTAACAGAGAAATCTTCATACAACAAAAATCCACTAAACGTGCTGTAGCGGTCCCCTCTTATGGTCCTGTCTGTCTCTGTGTTTTGCACTGAAACGTCTTCTCCTCGTCTCAGATTTACAATTACCGTCTGAGAGGATTGTCCGTAATTCAAATCTAGTTTCGCAACAATTGACCCATTAACAACAAAATGACCCCAGGTATACGCTGTGTCTAGTTTATCTAGTTTATCTACTGTGATAAAGAAAACATACGTTCCAGAGACTGGAGCCACAAATGTTCCATGATGTGGAATGTACCCTTTGCCAATATTTGTAACAGCGTGGTCAAATATGATATCTTGGTCTTGACCCAAATGTTCAAGGGTGGGTGTAACTGAGGCAAAAAATGCAACCTTGCTTTCGGCGCTTCTTGTTCTGACCATCTTATTTAGACCTTAAAGATAAAGCATTTTTTTCTATCACTAGGAATTTGTATGAACTAAGAAATGTAGAACTTTTGAATTCTCTTATGATTTTTTTCTCCAGATTTTAGTCATTTTATAAATAAAAATATGTAGGTCTACAATGGGTACTTTTTCCATAAGTTTTTGAAATATTGATAAACAATAGAAATGTATCAAATTAATTTTCTTATAAAATATTGCTTAAAAGAATGTTGATAAAGTTCTAAATGAAACAGTATGAACATGTACGTATACTATTATTCTGTTCAAGAACCATATATTATCTGCTATATAAAATATGCAATATGGGAACTTGTGTCTCACACCTGCCACCCAAAGGAAAAACCAAACATGACCTGTAAAGTGGCCTTTATTTTGGGTTATAATGTTCTATTTAATTGAAGGTTGGTGGCCTTTATTTAAAAGTGGTCTTTAACACAGGTTTAACTGTGTTACATCGATTCAATTATGCACTTTTTATAGACTTTTGTACTCTAATGGTTGCTTTATTTAAAATCATGTAATTTACTTTTTAAATGAATAAAAAGTAAATTTTCTAATAGATAATTTCATTGAAACATAAATTTTAGGTCTACCTCTCTTCTGCAGGAATCCTTGTGATTTGGAAAACGTTTTTTAACAGTTTCGTCGCTTTGTGAATTCCCAGCACTTTTAAAGCCATCTTTTTTCTTTGCAGTCATTTTTTCTATTTTTCCTTGCAGATTGTGTATTTCAGAATCCTTTATAGCATTGTCAGATTCAAGCTGTTGAATTTGCATTCCTTGCGCATTTATAATAGCATCGAGTCTGTGCATGTCTCGTGCATGGGTTTCGGCCATAGCTTCAAGTTTTGTTGAAATATATTTTTTAAAATCGTCAAACTCTTTAGCAATGTCACGATTTTCTGTTACTGGCTTGTCTGAATTGTCAGCAACCGATGACGTCACAAGATAAAACAATGGTATTATCACCAGTGAAGAAAATGCCATTGTCAGACAAAGAATTCTGTCTGCAATTCAACTGATTTTAGTACATTACTTAATCAATATATATGAAGAACGTTGTAGTTAGATAAGAAATCTTGTAAAGGTACTCACTTAGAGTTTAATAGAAGCATTCTATCGTTTCCTTATTTGTTTTGTTTTTCTGTCATCATCAGTAAAATAATAATAATTAGAATAAGATAAGCCATTAAAGTATTAAATCATCAAAAACAGCAATAGAAGAGACATATCAACATCGTTGTCATCGTCAGCTTCAAATAATCATCACCGTCATCATTACTGTTTGTCATCGTCATTTTCATCACCATCATAATTACCGTCAATTTTATAATATTGATTATTAATACATCGCGGCTGGCGTCGTCATTGTCATCTTACTCATTAGTCTGGGGAAAAAACTAGAGTGACTTCACTGGCAACAATTATTTCATACCTTCTAAAATGTAACCAATGCACTTTCAGCAATTGCACCACGTCATGTCCAAATATAAATCATTATTGGACCCAATCCGATCAATTTAGCCTAGTTTTCTATTTATGTCAATGTCATATAGATAAAATAGAGCGTTTATTTCAGTGCTTTGAATCTGGTTCCTTACTCTCTACGACATTTGTGCGGTGAGCTTATATTTCACATATTTTCATTTCACATCAGTTTACATTTTTAATATAACACATGTATGATGACTTATCGAACAGAAGGAATTATTACAATAACGTATCGTAATTTTTTATTGAACTGTTTGCAAACATATCGTTATGCAACGTAGTTGAATGTTTGCCAAAATAACGCATATGTTCATGCATGAGAGTGCGTACGTTTGTGAAAGTGTGTGTTATGAAAGAAGTAAATTTAAGATGTAAAGTCTGTTGTTTGCAATATTGAAAAGTTTCCGTATTAAATATACACACTCTTGTTATCTCTTAACTCACTGTCACTTTAAACGTTGTTCATGTTTAAGCTTAGGTATTCTATTTTCTTTCTGTATGCTATTCTGACTCTTATTGGTCAATGTTTTCCATTTATACGTCTTACTTTATTTTCCCTCTCTATGCACCTGCGCATTACAATATAAACTAACCAAACAGAGAAAATCGTAATCCTCTAAGTACGCCCAAAACGATCTAAGAAAATATTCTGCTGTTCGTCACTCGTAATTCATGGAGAAAAACAAAGAAAACATCTTATATAATAAACAAAATTTAAATCATATCATAAATTTCTGAAGACTTTTTAATCAATTTTATTTAGCCAACAATACTGTTTACAGAGAAATCTTCATACAACAGAAATCCACTAAATGTGCTGTAGCGGTCCCCGAATATGCTCCGGTCTGTCTTTGTGTTTTGTATTGAAACGTCTTCTCCTTGTCTCAAATATACAATTACCGTCTGAGAGGATTGTCCGTAATGCAAAAATAATTTTGCAACAATTAACCCATTAACGACAAAATGGCCCCAGGTATCCGCCGGATCTTGGTTATGTAAAGTTACAAATAATACATACGTTCCAGAGACTGGAGCCACAAATGTTCCGTGGTGTGGTAGATAACCATTACCAATATTTGTAACAGCGTGGTCAAATATAATATCTTGGTATTGACCCAAATGTTCAAGGTCGGTTGTAACGGTCAGACACTCACATTGATATTTCCATAGACTCACATTATAAGAAATGGTCCCTAATCCTACCTAAAATTGAGTTTTCATGCTAAAGAGCTAATTTTTCTAGCAGAATGAAATGCCTGACACATGAAAATGATCTTGTTATATAGGGGTAGCCAACCAAATTTTTTGCAAAATGACTTCAGAGAGGATTAACCCCTTTTCATTGAAATTTTCTGCTGATCACAGGACTGACATACACTTTTTATAAATGTAAATATCCAAGTTAAAATTATCACAGAGACTCATGAAATATTTCATTTTCTTCAGAAAACAGTGTAGTGTTACTTTTTAAATTAGTTTTTTACTTAAAAATACCCCACTTCCATCCAATCACCTCATATATAAATTGACTCATACGGTTTTCCCTGCACTTTTTTTTCAGCCAATCGCTGGCCATGTTACAATGCGATACCCTGACCCTGAGGCAAAAATTGCAACTTTGGTTTCGGCGCTTGCTCTTTCCACCATATTATGTTGACCTTAAAGATAAAGCAATTTTTCTAGCACTAGCCATTGGTATGAACTAAGAAATGTAAAACACTTGAACTCTCTTAAGATTTTTCTTCAGATTTTATAAAATGAAAATCTGTAAGTCTAAAATGGGACATTTTACATCAGTATTTCAAATATTGATAAAACAATAGAATTATATAAAATTATAATTCTTATAAAATATTGCTTAAAATGATGATAAAGTTATAAATGAATCAGTAGGAACTTTTATGCATGATGTATAATTATTATAATATTCTGTTCAAGAACAATATTTTATCTGTTTATAGCATATGTAACATGGGATCTAGTATCAAATACCTGCCACCCAAATCAGAGATCAAACGTGACCTTTAAAGACAATTGGCCTTTATTCGGCCGTTATCATGTTCTATTTAATCAATGAAGGGTTGCTAAAGAGTTGCTTTTATTTGCATTACGGCCTTTATTTGAAAGTGGTTTTTAACAAAGGTTAAACTGTATTATATCCCTTTCATAATAGACTTATTCACTTTTTGAATGTGAATAAAAGTAATTTTCTAAAAGATAGCTTCATGGAAACAAAATCATTTTTGTCTGTACAACTAAAACAGCATATCTGTAAAATATAAATTGTATAACTATATTTTGTATTCCATTCTTTATCACGGTATTACAAATAAATGCTTCTTAATAAGTATACAACAATATTCATTAGGCATTCTAAAAGCAAAAGGTTTACTGAATTATAACTGGTCATATCTACCTTTTTCTTCAAAAAAGTATGTGGCTTTGTCAACTTTCCCTTAAGTTTTCGTAGTGTAATTTTGCTTTCTGATTTCTCGGTACTTTTAATGCCATCGCTGCTCCTTCTAATTTTCCAAGTAGAACCTTAATCTCGGAAGTCTTCAATGCATCGTCAGATTCAAGTTTTTGAATTTGCTTCCCTTCAGAATGTATGATATGCTCAAGCCTTCCTATTTCTCGTGCATGGTTTTCGGCCATAGCTTCCATTATAGATGAAATGTATATCTTAAAATCCTCAAATTCTTTAGCAATGTCGCGAGAAACTGTAAGGGACTTGTCAGCATTGTAAGCAACCGAGGAAGTCACAAGATAAAACAATATTGTTGGAAGTACAGTAAATGCCATTTTCAGGTACGTGTATCAATTTTGAAAGATTTCTCTTTAAGTTTAGTTTAGAAAACAATTAAAGGCCCTAAGCCATTACAAAAACTTATTTTTATATTTTCAAAAGCTTTTTAATGTTGATGTCTTTTATATTATCCAAACATTTATTAAATGGCCAATAACCTGAACCATCTTTTTTATCTGTTACTTTTGGCAATTAGTACAGTAATAGCGAATATGTATTTTGTGTATTAGTTAAAATACTACTTTGTTACCATTTTGCTACTTTTATGATAAATTATTTCACATTTACCACTACTTTCTTCAGGATCTGACATTTATTTAAACCATTATTCAAACATAGTCAAATTCATTAATCTCTCTTCCATACAAGTTTGGTAATTTTTCATGCGTAAGATTGAATTACTAAATACCGCCCGCTTAAAAGCAAATATATATAAAACGAATATGTCCTCAGAAAAGGGGAAACATGAGCTTTAAATGGTTTCAAAGCATGTTAGTTGCTTTCCATCTCAAAAAAAGAGTGCTGTATTTGACAATATTTGTCATAAAAGTAGTAAAATGTAAACAAAGTAGTATTTTGATTCCATACAAAATACTTAATTACTTTAACTATACTAATAGTCAAAAGTAACAGAAGAAGCACATGGTCAATGAGTATTTGTTTAACTATAACAGGACCCCAACAATAAAAAATGTTTTAAGAAATAGAATATTAGCACTATGTATTTGTCTGTTTGTCTCTCTGTGGACATTTATTTTTTAATATGACGTGGTCTTTTGTGGTCATTTAACGTCTTTATTCTATAAGCCATAGACTTAATACATCAAAGGAAACGTTATAGTTTGCATTTATATTAGACCATTTCCTTTGATTTTGACCTTGTTCATTTTACTGATAACCGTTATCCTCTTTAGAGTGACGAAGAATGGTTTCAATACAGTAAAATGTAAAATTCAATATCAATGCATCGAAAGGATTGTCCTTTAATAATTAAAGTTAAATTTCGTACAAAACAAAACAGAGTATGTATTCTATCGCACGTATCGTTTGAAAAAAAATGCAAGTAAATCTAATGTTCTTCTTAAACTTATTTTGTCAAACAGTACAATCGAAAAATCGTTGAATAGCAGAAGAAATTGACAACAGACATACTCTTAACATACATTAGCACGAAATCGGCAGCATTTATCTTAAAGTGACTTCACTGAGCTCGAGGTTCTTTGGTATGACGGACTGAAAATATTTTTCCAAAATGTGTGTACAATTTGATGTATCTGTAGACCATGAAATTAATCCCTCTCCCTGTTTTTTCCAGATTCATAATTTTTATTGTGCAAAATATCTTTAAAAAATGACAAGACTTTGCAACGCTTTGCGCTCAAAGGGGCTACGAATCGCAAAGAATATTTATTTTCAGTTTACTTCTGACCATATTTCTCAATAATCCTTTGCATATTTATCATTTTAAATGCTTTCACTTGATATATTTAAGAAATTTGAATTTAATGTTTTTAGGAGTTTTGGCATTGGTGGAATGCATTTAAAAAATGAAATTTAAATAATTGAATTAATGGCTCTACATTTATCAGTTAGGTGATACATTTTCATGTATCTATTTATGTCATATTCCATTGTCTTGTTATTGATAAGGACTTTTTTTAAAGGTACTTGAAATGTTATTTAAATGGAAAGATAACATGTTAAAAGAGTGGCTGCAAACCAAATTTTCTGAAGGATTTTGTTTCAAAAGGATGATTAAATTTTAAACTGAATTTATTTAGCAGTTTCTATAAGTTGTTCGTAGCTTGGTCTAAAACAAAAAAGAGTCTTTTTTACTAAATTGTATCCAATCCGAAATTTCCTTCAATTCCTATTTTATCCCCGGTTTTTAAACCAATAAACGAATTAAATCTAATAAATGAAAATAAGTTGACATGCAACAAAATTTAGTTTATCTAACCAAACTTTTTGGCATTCATTACTCTATGCCTTTAGAAATATTAATTTCAACTACAAAAAAAAGTATATTACAAACTACAAAAATTTGAAACTGTTTTAAAAATTATCAGTTGATTTAGGATGTCCAGTCAAATTGTTTTTAGCCAACAAAGCTGTTAACAGAGAAATCTTCATACAACAGAAATCCACTAAAAGTGCTGTAGCGGTCCCCTCTTATGGTCCTGTCGGTCTCTGTGTTTTGCACTGAAACGTCTTCTCCTTGTCTCAGATTTACAATTACCGTCTGAGAGGATTGTCCGTAATTCAAATCTAGTTTCGCAACAATTGACCCATTAACAACAAAATGACCCCAGGTATACGCTGTGTCTAGTTTATCTAGTTTTTCTACTGTGATAAAGAAAACATACGTTCCAGAGACTGGAGCCACAAACGTTCCATGATGTGGAATGTACCCACTGCCAATATTTGTAACAGCGTGGTCAAATATGATATCTTGGTCTTGACCCAAATGTTCAAGGGTGGGTGTAACTGAGGCAAAAAATGCAACTTTACTTTCGGCGCTTCCTCTTCTCACCATCTTACTTTGACCTTAAAAATAAGCATTTTTTCTATCACTAGGAAATTGTATGAACTAAGAAATGTAAAACATTTGAAATCTCTTATGATTTTTTTTCTTCAGATTTTAGTCATTTTATAAATAAAAATATGTAGGTCAACAATGGGCACATTTTCAATAAGTATTTGAAATATTGATAAAATAATAGAAATGTATAAAATTGATATTCTAATAAAATATTGCTTAAGAATGTTGATAAAGTTCTAAATGAATCAGTATGAACATTTATATGAATACTAATATTCTATTCAAGAACAATATATTATCTGCTATATATAATATATGTAATATGGGATCTTATATCTCACACCAGCAACACAAAAAAGATCAAATATGACCTTTATAGACAGGTGGCCTTTATTTGGAGACTATCATGTTTTATTTAATCAATGAGGGGTTGCTGAAGACTGGCCTTTATTTACATTATAGCCTTTATTTGAAATTGGTCTTTAATACAGATTTATCTGTATGACAACCCTTCAATTATAGACTTGTTCCACTTTAAGAGTTGCTTTGTTTACAATCATGTAATTAACTTTCTGAATATGAATAAAGAGTAAATTTTCTAATAGATAGCTTCATTGAAACAGAAATTTTAGGCTTACCCCTCTTCTTCTGGGAGACTTGTGATTTGGTAGAAGTTTCGTCGCTGTGTGATTTACCAGTACCTATAAAATCATTGTTTTCCTTTGCAGTCATTTTTTCTATTTTTCCTTGCAGATCCTGTATTGCAGAATCCTTCATAGCATTTTCAGATTCAAGCTTTTGAGTTTGCATTCCTTGAGCATTTATAATATCCTCAAGTCTTTGAATGTCTCGTGCATGGGTTTCGGTCATAGCTTTTTTAAAATCGTCAAATTCTTTAGCTATGTCACGATTATCTGTTACTGGCTTGTCTGAATTGTCAGCAACCGATGACGTCACATGATAAAACAACATAATTTTCACCGGTGAAGTGAATGCCATTGTCAGACAAGTTTTCTGACTGCCAGAAAGTCCAGATTTAACTTATTAGTAAATTATTAATTCAATATAATATGAAGAACGTGATAGTAAGATAAGAATTCTTATAAAGGTACTTGCTTATAGTTTAATAGAGGCATTTTATGTGTTCCTTATTTAATTTGTTTTGTCTGTCATCATCAGTAAAATTATTATTATTATAATTAGATATGCCATTAAAAATATTAATTCATCAAAAGCAACAGTAGGAGAAACATGTCGACATCTTTGACATCATCAGCTTCAAATAATCATCCCCGTCATCATTACTGTTTGTAATCGTCATCTTCACCACAATCATTATCTTATTGTCATTTTGATCAAAAATTGGCAATGAATGTTGCACTCTCGGTTTCATTTAGCCTTGACGATACTTAAAACACAAGTCACTGTCCTCGCCAATGACCCCGTCCCACCGCCAACACCAGCTTAAGCATAATTCAACATTTAAACATGAAAATGGTGAAATTTTAGATTTAAAAAGAAATCCGCAGATGTGTTCATATGGCGATTTTCATTGAACCTCCAATGTGCCACATAAGTGCCATTCAAAACATTACCTTGTGTCTATATTTCTAGTCTTATTGTTTGATGCTTACTTTAGTTTGGGAACTTTTATACTTTAATACATTTATACTTTTAGCTTTATACTTTCTTCTAACTACAATTTGGTTCGTAGCCCTGTAAATAACACCCGCGAGAGTTGACAGAGATAGAGAGTTTATATTGTTTGCTAAAGCATGCACGAGCGTGCATGCTTTTGTAGCTGAAACATATTCGTGTACTTGCTTATCACTGTTGCTGGTGTTGTTAATTATCCTCTCGCAAAATGATCAAGAGGTCCAAACAAATTCTCTGCACATAGATTGCATAAACTATCCTCAAGAATCTACAGAGGATAAGTATTTTTTGAAGACTTCTTCAAATCATAAATACATCACACACTATTTTTGAAAGGAAAGTGGGTTGGGTTAGGTCTGGCTGACAATGATTTGCTTACAAATAGTATATCAATGACAGGAAATGATTACTATTTACTTTATGATCAGCATGAACATAATGTATAATATAGCGGTCTCCAATTCTATTTTTGAATTTTCTTTCTTTGATCATTTATAATATTATCAAGTCTTTCTCGTGCATGGTTTTCAGTCAGAGCTTCTAATCTTAATGAGAGGTATAATTATCTTAAATTCCTCAAGTTCTTTAGCAATATTCGAGACTAACTTCGCATGAAGCTTCCATACCTTCTTCCACCTAAAAACAATGTTTTGAATATCTGTTACTTGTTTGTTCTTAGCATTTAGGGCGGAATGAAGTAAACTAATATAATTCCAAATAAATTTCAACTATTCTGGTACTCATTTTTCACCCCGAACAATTATAAAAACGAGACAATAGCTTAACAAATAGATCACAAACGTACTTTATACATGTATAGCATGAAATCAGCAGTATTTTTCTTATTAATATCAACATTTTAATGATTTAGGTTGGATGACAAGTTACATGTAGGTTTCTATGTCATATGGCTTTATTGCCGTGTTGGGCTTTCTTTAGGGATTCTGCTTTTCTCTATTTTATAGCAGTAATTACTTTAAGGTTTGGTAGAAGAAAAAATTGTAAAAGAGTGGTCGCAAAATTTAATTTACTGAGTTTCGTTTCAAAAGAAAGGTCAAAGCTGAATACACTTAGACATTTCTATAAATTGTTCCTAGCAGTCTACAGTCCAAAATGAAAGTAAGATACCTTTAACAATATTCATAATCAAATTAAGTATAGTATGACATATATGGAAATATAGGATACAAGTATGTGGAAAACTCTTGATATATGAACATATTTTGTTCGACATTTGAAAGTCATTTAAAAAATGATAATATAATATAATTATCAAAATTTAGAAATGATGTATTGTACTATTATATGATAAATTTTTGAAGACTGTCCAATCAATTTTATTTAGCCAACAAAGTTTACAGAGAAATCTTCATACAGTAGAAATCCACAAAATGTGCTGTAGCGGTCCCCATATATGACCCGGTCTGTCGCTGTGTTTTGTACTGAAACGTCTTCTCCTTGTTTCAAATATACAATTACCGTCTGAGAGGATTGTCCGTTATGCAAATGTAATTTTGCAACAATTGACCCATTAACAACAAAATGACCCCAGGTATCCGCTGCTCCCCAGTGATTTAATGTTACAGAGAAAACATAGGTTCCAGAGACTGGAGCCACAAATGTTCCGTGGTGTGGTAGATAACCATTACCAATATTTGTAACAGCGTGGTCAAATATGATATCTTGGTCTTGACCCAAATGTTCAAGGTCGGTTGTAACTGAGGCAAAAAATGCAACCTTGCTTTCGGCGCTTGCTCTTTTCATCATATTATGTTGACCTTAAAGATAAAGCACTTTTTTCTAGCACTAGCCATTGGTATGAACTAAGAAATGTAAATCATTTGAAATCTCTTAAAATTTTTCTTCAGATTTTATAAAATGAAAATAAGTTAGTCTAAAATGGGACATTTTCCATTGATAAAAACAATAGAGATATCTAAAATTATTATTCTTATAAAATATTGCTTAAAACGATGATAAAGTTCTAAATGAAGTAGGAACATCTATGTATGATGAATAATTATTATAATATTCTGTTCAAGAACAATATTTGATCTGTTTATAGAATATGTAACATGGGATCTTGTATCAAACACCTGTCACCCAAAGCAGAGATCAAACGTGACCTTTATAGACAATTTGCCTTTATTTGGACGTTATAATGTTCTATGTAATCAATGAAGGGTTGCTGAAGAGTGGCCTTAATTTACATTATGGCCTTTATTTGAAAGTGGTTTTAACTAAGGTTAAACTATATTATATCCCTTTCATAGTAGACTTATTCACTCTAAGGATTGCTTCATTTAAAATTATGAAATTGACTTTTTGAATATGAATAAAAGTATTTTTTCTAAAAGATAGCTTCATGGAAAAAGAATTATTTTACCTCTCTTCTGCAGGGAGACTTGTGATTTTGAAAAGGTTTTTCTAAACGTTTCGTCGCTTTGTGATTTCCCAGCACTTTTCAAAACAACGTCCTTCTTGACAGTTATTTTTTCTGTTTTTCCTTGCAGATCCTGTATTGCAGAATCCTTCAAAGCATTGTCAGATTCAAGCTTTTGAATTTGCATTCCTTGAGCATTTATAATATCCTCAAGTCTTTGAATGTCTCGTGCATGGGTTTCGGTCAAAGCTTTTTTAAAATCGTCAAATTCTTTAGCTATGTCACGATTATCTGTTACTGGCTTGTCTGAATTGTCAGCAACCGATGACGTCACAAGAATAAACAACATAAATATCACCGGTGAAGTGAAAGCCATTGTCAGACGAGTTTTCTGTCTGCAAGAAAGTCCAGATTTAACTTATTAGTAAATTATTATGTCAATATATATGAAGAACGTGATAGTAAGATAAGAACTCTTGTAAAGGTACTTGCTTATAGTTTAATATAAGCATTCTTTGTGTTCCTCATTTAATTTGTTTTTCTGTCATCATCAGTAAAATGATAATTATTAAAATTAGATATGCCATTAATTCATCAAAAGAAACAGTAGGAGAACCAACATGTCGACATGTCGACATTCGACATCGTCTGCTTCAAATAATCATCACCGTCATCATTACTGTTTGTAATCGTCATCTTCATCACAATTATCATCTTATCGTCATTTTGATCATAATCATTATTATTGTAATCGTTATTGGCGTCATTGTTGTATCTAACACAAAAGTCAAGGAAGGTAACTAGAGTCATATAATTGACATCAATTGTTTCACACCTTTTAAAATGTATACAATGATCTTCAAGCATTAGCACCAGGTTATGTTCAAATATACATCATATCTGGTTAAAATGTTATCAATTCATTGTATGTCTATGACATATTCATTTAATTTATTGCTCATTTCAGAACGTTTACGGTTGGTTCCTTACTCACTTACTACATTGGTGCAGTAAGCTTACCTTATAATTATTTCACATCATTAGAGACGTTGTCTTTACCTTTTTATTATAACATATGTAATGACTAATCGAACAAAACCTAGTATTACAATAACATACCGTCCATTTATATTGACATATTTACAACAATACTGCGCGTGTTCGTGCCTAAGGGCGTCATAAAGAAACAAATTCAATGGCAATTTTACAAGACTATTACAATAACATATCGTAATGTAATGAGAGTGAATTTTTGCCAAAATATTGCATACGTTCATGCATGCGTATGTGCAAGTGTGCGTTATGAAAGAAATAAATTCAACGCGTATTTTGTTGTTTGCAATATTGGAAAGGTTAAATATTTAATTAACACCTTAACTCATTGTTGCTTTAAACGTTGTACATGTTTTAGTTCAGGGTTTTTATTCTCTTTATGTATGCAATTCTGACACGTCATGAATAATGTTTCCCGTTTACAATTTCTACTCTATTTTCACTTTCTTTGCACCTGCTCGTCATCATAATATAATATATACTAACATAATCATATACTAACCAGAACGTGAAAAACGGTCTCCTTAAAACGCTAAACACGACAAAATTGACAATGAATGTTGCACTTTCGGTTTCATTTAGCCTGGACGATACTTAAAACACAAGTTACTGTCCTCGGTAACGCCCCCGTCCCACCGCCAACACCAGCTTAAGCATAATTCAATATTTAAACATGAAAATGGTGAAATTTTAGATTTAAAAAGAAATCTGCAGATGGGTTCATATGGCGATTTTCATTGAACCTCCAATGTGACACATAAGTGCCATTCAAAACATTACCTTGAGTCTATATTTCTAGTCTTATTGTTTGATGCATACTTTAGTTTGGGAACTTTTATACTTTAATACTTTTATATTTTCTTCTTACTACCAATTTGGTTCGTAGCCCCGTTAATAACACCCTCGAGAGTTGACAGAGATAGAGGGTTTATATTGTTTGCTAGCGTGCACGAGTGTACATGCTTTTGTAGCTAAAACATATTCGTGTAATTGCTTATCACTGTTGCTGGTGTTGTTAATTATCCTCTCGCAAAATGATCAAGAGGTCCAAACAAATTATCTGCACGAAGATTGCATAAACTGTCCTCAAGAATCTACAGAGGATCAGTTTTTTTTGAAGACTTCTACAAATCAGCAATACGTCACACACTATTTTTGAAAGGAATGTGGGTTGGGTTTAATCTGGCTGATAATGATTTGCTTACAAATAGTATAACAATGACAAAGAATGTACAGACAGGAAATGTTTACAATTTATTTTATGATCAGCATAAACATAATGGATAATATAGTTATTATAGTGCTGCAAATCAGCTTATTTAACTAGCCTATTAAGAGGGATTAGTGGTCTATGTCAGCTAACAGCAAGTTTCATATACCAAAATGTTCGTCTGGATCTGTAGTTTCTGGAATGGATATTCATTTGACCCAACCCCAATGCAAAGCTAAGATATCCAAGATGGCGTCAAAGATGGCCACCAAATCACTAAATAGTCTAGTATATTTACGTTGCTTATTTCTTTTATAAGTTTTTTTTTAAATCAATTGAAATTTAACATGAAATTATTTATTCTTTAACTCACTAATGCTATAAATTTATTTATTTATGACTTTATTGCATTTTCTCTAGTTTTCATCGCCTATGTTTTTAACGACAGAAGAGAGAAATCTGTTGCAAACTGGGTAACCTTTTCTTAATATGTGTAACTTATTAGTTTCTTTTTGTTTAGACTGAATAACATTCATGATTTTGTTTAAAACAGCTTTGAAAATGTAACTACACATTTTTAGAAAAAGTGAACTATGTCGTAAACCTATTTTATTTATCTAAACCCATATACAAAGTGGGTGGGGTATTACAAACGGAAGTCAACTGTAAATTAAATTCTTCTTTGTTTTATATAATAATGAAAAGTGATATTAAAAATATTAACAATATTTTGAATTGGTTAGACATGGGACATCTTGCCTTTCATAGATAATGCCCTGCATGTGTTTTAAATGTTAAAATATCTCTGTTATTTTTTATGCACAGAAAAAGGAACTAATTTACTGACCTGCAATTTGGTATTCGCGTTGACCTTATGCCTGCCCTTGGTTAAGGATTTGTTTGCAAGTTTGTTTCTCCTTAGCCATAAACATTCATTGTTGGACTTCAATTCACTGTTCAAGGCCCATGACCTAAGCATTGATTTGGAAATAATTAAATCCCTTTATTAACTTAAAGAATTTCTCGGGACAAAATTTATCTCCACAACCATTGAGGTAATGCACTTGAAAGTAAATACATCTTTTGAGATCATTATTGTAGGTTACTTCCCTCTAACATGTTTTTACAAAGAATAATACTTCTTTATGAATAAGAGAATTCCTTTATTATGCAGGTAGTTGATTTTGAATATTTGTGCGTGCTGTCCGACATGCAGCTCTTGTTTCAAAGCATTGCATTAACGTATGATAATTTACAAGTGAATCATATTTGGAATTTTGTCATTATTGATTACGGATATCATATATACATTAAAAAGTAAAATGTAATTTACTAGAACATTTGAAATGGGTACGTAATTCATTTTACAGCAGAGGACTCTCCTGCTAGGCTGGATCTGAATTATGAATAAAATAGTATACATATAGCGAGTGAATTGAAAATATCTATTATGAGAGTTTCATTTTAGCTAAACTATTCGACGATTAAGGAGAACAATCCTAGTCCTCCGAGCGTCGGCGCAACCACTTACGTTAAAGTTTGAGTACCACCACACATATTTTCAAAGTCCGACCATTGACATAGTGCCCTCAACATGGACACTGGAGGAGACAACTCTGTCAAGCATTTGACAGAATTAAGCCCCTTTTTCAAGTTCTATCATCGTAATTCAGATAGGTTTTAAAATTTAATTGTACTTTAAAAACTCTTTTACTACTAGGTATAAGCAAGCCTGATTTCTGTGGAGATGACAGCTTATCTGCGATATGCAGGCCTCATAACCTCTGATCCCCTTTCAAAATTCCATTTTATTTAGTTTTGCGCATTGTTTTCTTGTTTAGGGCACACGCATTCTTTCACTTGGGGACCGTACGCCGCTTTTCATGGAATGGTACTAACGTGTCACATTGCTTCAAGCATCGAGTACTTTGGAAATGGTCATTAGGCTGTACCTTTTAGTACATATTTACATGATAATTTATGTGTTTTAATTATTTCGTCTAATGTTACTATGACAATAGTTAGAATTTCACTTGGCGTCGATTTACTAGTATTTTATTTACACTGTCTCGTCATATAAGAACTTACCGGTAGTGGTAATTGCAAGCTACTATCAACACCCCCTAGCACCGGCTTAAGCAGAATTCTCAATTTTACATAAACTGGTTCATTTTTAAAGGTAGTAAAGAAACTTCCAAAGATGTATTCATACGAAAGTGATCATTGTATCTTCAATGTAAAATGTTCGTGATATGTCACAACATACAAAGTATTGTTTTCAAGTAATAGAAAAAAAATGGGCGAAACTAAATAAAATGGATTTATAAAACGGGATGAAATGTCAAAGGACAATCTTTAAAAGCAGGCAACATATCCAAAGGGTTATTATACACTATTAAAATAGGTATACTAGAACCCCACAACTCGAAAAGGTCAAATAAAAGGAAATTAAAATACCACAAATACAATGTAATGCCAAGCTGAACAATTTTCATTTAAACATTATCCGCCTACCATGCAGGTTTTATGAATCCAGGGGCCAACAGAGTAATGGTACATGTAGATAAAAATATCAAACATTTCATTTGACTATTTAGTCAATTTAAGAGATTTAAAAAATTAAAGACATTTCATTTGACATAGAAAACCTGTGTAACATATAGATAAATGAACAGAGATTTCTTTTCGCATACTGTTCAAAGCTATAGGTTTACTTACAACAAAAGCATGCTTATTAAATTAGTAACACATTCTTGATAGATCTAACAAGATACCTCTTATGATATCACTCTTTCAAAATCAACTTATGTTTATTCATTAACGTAAAAATTGACATTCCATATAATCAGTATAGTCACACTTTCTCGCATCCACTAAAATAGCTTCAAGTTTTGTTGAAACATATTTTTTTAAATCGTGAAATTCTTTATCAATATCACGATTTTCTGTTACTAGCTTGTCAGTATTGTCAGCATCCGATGACGTCATGAGATAAAACAATGGTACTATCAATTGCATTGAAGAAAATGCCATTGTCAGACAAGAATTCTGTCTGCAAAAAGGTCGAAATTCAACTGATTTTAGTAAATTACTAAATCAATATATATGAAGAGCGTTATAGTTAGATAAAATATTAAATAATTCTTGTTATCTCTTAACTCACTGTCACTGTAAACGTTGTTCATGTTTAAGCTTAGGGATTCTATTTTTTTTATGTATGCAATTCTGACTCTAATTGGTTAATGTTTTCCATTTATACGTCCTACTTTATTTTCCCTCTCTATGCACCTGCGCATCACAATATATACTAACCAAACAGAGAAAATCTTAATCCCCTATTAAGTACGCCCAAAACGATCTAAGAAAATATTCTGCTGTTCGTCACTCGAAATTCATGGGGAAAAACAAAGAAAGAAAAAATATTATATAATGAACAAAATTTAGAAATGATGTATTGTTTTATCATATCATAAATTTCTGAAGACTGTTCAATCAATTTTATTTAGCCAACAATGTTTACAGAGAAATCTTCATACAACAGAAATCCACTAAATGTGCTGTAGCGGTCCCCATCTATCTTCCGGTCTGTCGCTGTGTTTTGTACTGAAACGTCTTCTCCTTGTCTCAGATATACAATAACTGTCTGAGAGGATTGTCCGTTATTGAAATAAAATTTTGCAACAACTGATCCATTAACAACCAAATGACCCCAGGTATTCGTTGCGGCTATGTGGAGTAATGTAACAGATAATACATATGTTCCAGAGACTGGAGCCACAAATGTTCCGTTGTGTGGTAGAAAACCATTACCAATATTTGTAACAGCGTGGTCAAATATGATATCTTGATCTTTACCCAAATGTTCAAGGTTGGGTGTAACTGAGGCAAAAAATGCAACCTTGCTTTCGGCGCTTGCTCTTCCCACCATCTTATGTTGACCTTAAAGATAAAGCACTTTTTCTAGCACTAGCCATTGGTATGAACTAAGAAATGTAATACACTTAAACTCGCTTAAGTTCTTTTTTTTTCAGATTTTATAAAATAAAAAAAATGGACTGAAAGTAGATAGGTCTACAACATTTTCCATACGTAATTCAAATATTGATGAAAACAATAGAAATATATCAAACTGATATTATTATAAAACTTTGCTTAAAAAAATGTTGATAAAAGTCTAAATGGAACAGTATGAACATTTATGTAGGATGAATAATAATATTCTGTTCAAGATCAATACATTATCTGCTATATAAAATATGTAATATGGGATCTTGTATCTCACACCTGCCATCCAAAGGAGAGACCAAACATGACCTTTATAGATAAGTTGCCTTTATTTGGAGGTTATAATGTTCTATTTAATCAATGAAGGGTTGCTGAAGACTGGCCTTTTTTGCATTATGGCTTTTATTTGAAAGTGGTCTTTAACACAGGTTTAACTGTATAACATCCCTTTCGATATAGACTTTTCCACTTTATTTAAAATCGTGTAATTGACTTTCTGAATATGAATAAAGAACATAAATATAACATGAATAAAAACAGCTTCATTGTTACAGAAATTTTAGGCTTACCTCTCTTCTTCTGGGAGACTTGTGATATGGTAGAAGTTTCGTCGCTGTGTGATTTACCAGCACTTTTAAAACCATTGTTTTTCTTTGCAGTCATGTTTTCTATTTTTCCTTGCAGATCCTGTATTGCAGAATTCTTCACGACATGGTCAGATTCAAGCTTTTGCCGAACGTAGATTGCATATAATGTCCTCACGAATCTACAGCGAATCAGTAATTAAACCCATGCACAAATAATGTTGTAAGGATGGTATACTAGTACTTGAAACAGCTTGTTCGTCCATCCCACCGTCCTGCCAACCGGCCGTCTGTCGATTTTTCCTTGTCCGGCCAATTACTGAAGATTCCTTTAACCCACAGTCTTCATATTTGGTATTCAGATTAGTCATGACTACTAGATGATCCCTATAGATTTTGAGGTCACCAGGTCAAAGGTCAAGGTCACAGGGGCCTTGACTTATAAAATCTTGTCCGCCCTATAATTTAAAAATCTTTTGACCCACAGTCTTCATATTTGTGATGGAGGTAAGTAAATTTTGAGGACACTGGGTCGAAGGTCAAGGTCACAGGGGCCTTGAATAAAAATAAGCTTTTTCGCCCAATAACTTAAGTTTCCTTTGACCCACAGTCTTCATATTTGAGATTGAGATTGGTCATGATTAGTAGATGATTCCTATTATTTTTTAGGTCACAAGGTCAAAGGTGAAGAGCACAGGAGCCTTAACTAAAATAATGCTTGTCCGCCCAATAACTTAAAAATCCTTTGACCCACAGCAGCCTTCATATTTGTTATAGGTTAGCCATAACCATTTGATGACCCCTATTGATTTTGAAGTCACTGGGTCAAAGATCAAGATCACAGGGGACTTGACTATAAAAAGCTTATTCTCTCAATAACTCAAGAATCCTTTGACCTTTAATTTTCATATTTTTTCTTTCATACGTTAGTGATAACCATTAGATGACCCCTATTGTTTAGACGAAATTGGGCTTAAGGTCAAGGTAACAGGAGCCATGAACTTAAAAGCTTGTCCACTCAGCTTTGGAATGCTTTAGTTAACAGTCTTCATATTTGGTATTGAGGTTGGTTATGACTAGAAGATGACCTCTATTGATTCTGATGTCACTAGGTCAAAGGTCAAGGTCAGAAGAGCCTTTATTAAAAAGGTTTTCCGCCAAATAAATTAAGATTCCTTTGACCGACAGTCTTCATATTTGGCATTGAGGTTAGTCATGACCATAAGTTGAACTCTATTGATTTTTAGGTCACGGGGTGAAGGGCACAGAAGCCTTGCATTAAAGAATTTGTCCGCCCAATAACCTTAGAATCCTTTGACCCACAGTCTTTTATTTTTGGCATGAAGGTTTGTCATGACCATTGGCGGCCCGTATTGATTTTGAGATCCCTGGGTTAAAGGTCAAGGTCAGAAGAGCCTGAACTAAAAGTGATTGCCCACGCAATAACTTTTAAATCCTTTGACAGACTTCCTTTTTGGCATGGAGTTTTGTCATGACCATTTAATGACCCCTATTGATTTTGAGGTCATTTGGTAAAGGGTAAGGTCACAATGGCATTGACATCAAAATGTTTTGACCGTCCAATTACTTAAGAAGCCTTTAATACACCGTCTTCATATTTGTCATGAAGGTTGATCATGACCATAAGGTGACCCTTATTGATTTTGAAGTCACTGGGTCAAAGGTCGCAAGGGTCTTAAGTTCAAAGTTTGTCATCTCAATCGATTAATAATGCTTTGGTCAATAGTCTTTATATTTGGTATCGAGTTTGTCAAGTAGTTGACCCCTATTGATTTTTAGGTGACTATGTCATAGGCCGAGGTCACATGGGCTTTTACTTCAATAAGCTTATCTGCTCAAATGTTTAAGAATGTCTGGCCACAGTGTATTAATGTTGACCTTTTCACATTTGAAGCGTATATTTATGTTCATATATATTCATCATAAACACCCCCAGGCAAATCTGCATGAATTGGGGATGGAAGTCATGTAGTGGCATGACCTCAAGTTAAGCAGTGGCATGACTTCAAGTCATGCTGTGGCTATTTCTGTTTCGAGGTCAGTAGGTCAAAGGTAAAGGTCACCTTGATCTTTGCCACTAAAAACATGTAGAATACTTAACTTAGCAATGCACTGGCTTACTACCTTCAGAATTGGCAGGGAGGTTGTCATTGAGCTCTAAATGACCACTGTTGATTCTGACAGAGTGGTATGCGGGACATTCACGCCATTACAATGGCAGTTCTAGTTTTGGACGATTTCTACAAAATCAGCAATACATCTCACACTATTTTATAAAGGAAAGTGGGTGGGGTTAGGTCTGGCTGACAATGATACTTTTTGCTTACAAATAGTATATCATTGACAAAGATTATTAAGACAGGAAATGTTTACGTTCTACTTTATGGTCAGCATGAACATGATAGTAAATATCAACGGTCTCCGATTCAAGTTTGTCTCGAAGCCTGCGCAATGGCCATGTTAATAATCGTTATCATCATTGCTAAAGTCGTCATCTTCATCACAATATCTTTGTCATTAATATCATCGTCATTTTCTAAAACATTGCCTGCGTCATCATGATCATTTTTATCGTCGTTATCTTCTTCGTCGGTTGCATCATTAACTGTCAAAACTTTTCTACTTTCATTAGATTTTTTATTCTGAAAAAAGTGCGCAGAGACAATATCTACAGCCTTTTGCTACCTATCATAAGTTCCATTTGCTAAAAGACTAATTAAATAAAGTAACACTGGTATATTTTGGCATTTAAATTTGACGTTGCCCTTTTGATGTTGACATTGTCCACGTGATATTTTTTAATGATAACCATTGGCCTTCTATAGATGTATAATGGTGCTCATACAGTAAAAATCAATGTATTGAGAAAGCTTTAAATGCTCATATTCAACGAAAAATTTCTCAAGGATTGTCCAGTAATTATTAAGTGTTGAATTTCGCGAACAAGATAAAACTGAATCTGTACTTTATGGATATATCGTCATTCTACTGATTGGTATTCATTATGAATCTTAAAAGGGGAAAAAAGGAAAATTTTCAATTCTCACCTTTCAACAACACTTCATGACCTTTTATTCAAGTCATATTTCTTTCACAAATGCATAAAATTTGCGTCTCCATTTTAAGAGATTTTTTATACAATTGTTTGCATATGAGAAATGTAATACAACAATAGAGCAATTTGGTTGATTATTTCCCTCACAGGTTAATATGACTTATTGTCGCTGGTATATTTCCAACAATTAGTCTTTGTTTTTGTTTCCGGTTTTAAGCTATACATATAACTTAAAATCATTGTTATTGTGAACAATGTTTTGCGTGTCTGCAACCTTTTTTTTCTGAGCATATAGGACGCAATTATTTATTTTATTATGTTTTTTTTTTCTTTGCAAAATAAAAAAAGAGAAAAGCATTATAACGCTTAACAATCAATCGTGCTAGGAATCGCACAAACATAAGCATATTACTTAATAAACCTTTTCCATTTTAAGTGTTCACTTGATTTTTTTTTCAAGAATTATAAATTTCATGTTTTTGTAGTTCTTTTAATAAAAAGTAATTTTACTGATTTAGTTAATGGCTCTACAGTTATCAGACAACTTACATGTAGATGTCTTTGTCAGATGGCATTGTCTTGTAACTGATTAAGACTTTGTTTTAAAGGTACTTACTTTTACGTTTTGTAGAAAGAAAACATATAAGAGTGACCGCAAACTTAATTTACTAAAAGTGTTTCTTTAAAAAGCAAGATCAAAACTACATTTATTTATTAATTTATAAATTGTTCCTAGAAGTCTTATAGTCTAAGACAGAAATATAACCTGCTTTGTCAATCCAACAAAAATAATGCCATCAATTTCAATTTCATCTCCGATATTTGAGCAGCGGAACGAATTGACCTCTTGAGGATTATTTTTCAATGCCAGAAAGATACCTTTAAAAATAATCGTAATCAAATTTAGTTTAGTATGATTCATGGAAAATGGTAATATAATATAATGATCAATATTTAGAAATTATGTATTGTATTATTATATCATAATTTTTTGAAGACTTCCCAATCAATTTTATTTAGCCAACAAATACAACAGAAATCCACTAAATGTGCTGTAGCGGTCCCCGAATATGCTCCGGTCTGTCTTTGTGTTTTGTATTGAAACGTCTTCTCCTTGTCTCAAATATACAATTACCGTCTGAGAGGATTGTCCGTAATGCAAAAATAATTTTGCAACAATTGACCCATTAACAACAAAATGGCCCCAGGTATCCGCCGGATCTTGGTTATGTAAAGTGACAAATAACACATACGTTCCAGAGACTGGTGCCACAAACGTTCCGTGGTGTGGTAGATAACCATTACCAATATTTGTAACAGCGTGGTCAAATATGATATCTTGGTCTTGACCCAAATGTCCAAGGTTGGTTGTAACTGAGGCAAAAAATGCAACTTTGCTTTCGGCGATTGCTCTTCCCACCATAGTGTATTGACCTTAAGGATAAAGCAATTTTTTTTCTAGCACTAAGCATTTGTATGAAATAAGAAATGTAAAACATTTGAAATCTCTTAAGTTTTCCTTCAGATTTTATAAAATGAAAATCTGTAAGTCTCTAATAGGACATTTTCAATCAGTAATTCAAATATTGATAAAAACAATAGAAATATATAAAATTATTATTCTTATAAAATATTGCTTACAAATGTTGATAGATTTCTAAATAATGACATATAGTGTTAACATTTATGTATGGTGAATAATTACTATAATATTTTGTTCAAGAACAACATATTATCTGTTTATAGAATATGTAACATGGGATCTTGTATCAAACACCTTCCACCCAAAGCAGAGATCAAACGTGACTTTTATAGACAAGTGGTCTTTATTTGGCCGTTATCATGTTCTATTTAATCAATGAAGAGTTGCTGAAGAGTTGCTTTTATTTGCATTATGGCCTTTATTTGAAAGTGGTTTTAACAAAGGTTAAACTGTATTATATCCCTTTCATTATAGACTTATTCACTCTAAGCGTTGCTTTATTTAAAATTATGAAATTAACTTTTTGAATATGAATAAAAGTAATTTTTCTAAAAGATAGCTTCATTGAAACAGAATTATTTTTACCTCTCTTCTGCAGGGAGACGTTTGATTTTGAAAACGCTTTTCTAAACGTTTCGTCGCTTTGTGATTTCCCAGCACTTTTCAAAACATCGTCTTTCTTGACAGTCATTTTTTCTATTTTTCTTTGCAGATCTTGTATTGCAGAAGCCATCATAGCATTGTCAGATTCAAGCTTTTGAATTTGCATTCCTTGAGCGTTTATAATATCCTCAAGTCTTTGAATGTCTCGTGCATGGGTTTCGGTCATAGCTTTTTTAAAGTCGTCAAAGTCTTTAGCTATGTCACGATTATCTGTTACTGGCTTGTCTGAATTGTCAGCAAGCGATGACGTCACAAGATAAAACAATATTATAATCACCGGTGAAGTGAAAGCCATTGTCAGACGAGTTTTCTGTCTGCAAGAAAGTCCAGATTTAACTTATTAGTAAATTATTAATTCAATATATATGAAGAACGTGATAGTAAGATATGAACTCTTGTAAAGGTACTTGCTTATAGTTTAATAGAAGCATTCTACGTGTTCCTTATTTAATTTGTTTTTTCTGTCATCATCAGTAAAATGATTATTATTATAATTAGATTTGCCATTAAAATATTAATTCATCAAAAGCAACAGTAGGAGAAACATATCGACATCTTTGACATCATCAACTTCAAATAATCATCCCCGTCATCATTACTGTTTGTAATCGTCATCTTCACCACAATCATCATCTTATCGTCATTTTGATCAAAAATTGGCAATGAATGTTGCACTCTCGGTTTCATTTAGCCTGGACGATACTTAAAACACAAGTTACTGTCCTCGCCAACGCTCCCGTCCCACAGCTAACACCAGCTTAAGCATAATTCAACATTTAAACATAAAAATGGTGAAATTTTAGATTTTAAAAGAAATCCGCAGATGCGTTCATAGGGCGATTTCCATTGAACCTCCAATGTGACACATAAGTGTGATTCAAAACATTACCTTGAGTCTATATTTCTAGTCTTATTGTTTGATGCTTGCTTTAGTTTAGGAACTTTTATACTGTAATACTTTTATACTTTTAACTTTATACTTTCTTCTTACTCGAGGCCCTGTTAATAACAACCGCGAGAGTTGACAGAAATAGAGAGTTTTGTATTGTGTTAGTGCGTGCACGAGTGAGCATGCTTTTGTAGCTGAAACATATTCGTGTACTTGCTTATCACTGTTGCTGGTGTTGTTAATTATCATCTTGTAAAATAATCAAGAGGTCCAAACAAATTCTCTGCACGTAGATTGCATAAACTATCCTCAAGAATCTACAGAGGATCAGTATTTTTTGAAGACTTCTACAAATCAGCAATACGTCACACACTATTTTTGAAAGGAAAGTGGGTTGGGTTTAATCTGGCTGATAATGATTTGCTTACAGACAAAGAATGTACAGACAGGAAATGTTTACTATTTATTTTATGATCAGCATAAACATAATGGATAATATAGTTATTATAGGTGTGCAAATCAGCCGATTTAGAGGGATAAGTGGTCTATGTCAGCCAACAGCAAGTTTCATATACCAAACTGTTTGTCTGGATCTGTAGTTTCTGGAATGGATATTCATTTGACCCAACCCCGATGCAAAGCTAAGATATCCAAGATGGCGTCAAAGATGGCCACCAAATCACTAAATATTCTAGTATATTTACGTTGCTTATTTCATTTATAAGTTTTTTAAATCAATTGAAATTTAATATGAAATTATTTATTTTTTAACTCACTAATGCTATAAATTTTGACATTATTGCATTTTTTCTAGTTTTCATCGCTTAATTTTAACGACTGAAGAGAGCAATATGTTGCAAACTGGGTGACCTTTTCTTAATATGTGTAACTTATTAGTTTCTTTTTGTTTAGACTGAAAAACAGTCATGACTTTGTTTAAAACAGCTTTAAAAATTTAGAATCAGTGAACTATGTCGTAAATCTATTTTATTGATCTAAACCCATATACAAAGTGGGTGGGGTATTACAAACGGAAGTCAACTGTAAATAAAATTATTCTTTGTTTTATATAATAATGAAAAGTGATATTAAAAATATTAACAATATTTTGAATTGGTTAGACATGGGACATCTTGCCTTTCATAGATAGTGCCCTGCATGTGTGTTAAATGTTGAAATATCTGTTATTTTTTATGCACAGAATAAGGAACTAATTTACTGACCTGCAATTTGGTATTCGCGTTGACCTTATGCTTGCCCTTGGATAAGGCTTTGTTTGCAAGTTTGTTTCTCCTTAGCCATAAACATTCATTGTTGGACTTCAATTCACTGTTCAAGACCCATGACCTAAGCATTGATTTGGAAATAATTATATTGTCACAATAGGGACTACGATGGGATACCAGGCCGACCACAATTGCTATCTAAAACAACCAACAACTCAGAACAGAAAATATATACAAATTTATTTACAAGAAATGAATATTTATAAATGAAAAATGATTATAGATGAAAAGTCACTGCGTAAACAAACACTATCAACGTATCTCAGTCGATTTCTCCCGTACAGTTTCTGTCATGATGTTTCTATAAAGTGGTGGCGTTGTTGAACAAAATTCGTCACAATGGCGGGCGTCTTGTATAAAATCTTATCAAGCGTAACTGTACTTCCTACAGTGTTGGCACAGTTGATAGGATCCTGAACAAGGGCATGCGTCACCCTTTAGCCATGGACATACGTGTGGAGGGCCCGTGTCATCTTCGGGTTGTCCTCAAATAAGAAGCTACAAAGTATAAAACATGGTAAGTTCCATGATAATCAAACATAAGGGTATAATAAAATCCCTTGGAAAAGACTCGACCTTTGTCGGTTTCTAATAAAATAACGTGCTTCTTTGAATAATAAAAATGTCCACTATAGTACACCATACATTCCGTGGAACAAAAATTCAATCACATCTGCATAATACTGCGTTGCAAATATATTCAAATATACGCCACATAATAAACACCAATAAATATTAAATAAACGTCTTCCAAAATCATGCCACTGAAGATCCTTCTCTAGAGATACGTTAGTTTTGATACTGATGATAAATGAAATGAAGTAAGATGATAACGTAAATTAAATTGATTATAACAAATCATTACGATACTGCAGCATTTTATATAAAGTTACACAAATACGGTAGAACCATAATAAATTATTTATGAATAGATATATATATATATCTATAAAACATTCATGGCTCCTATACAATTACAATATAATTAAAACTTCAATTAACATACATCAATTAACATGTCTCGGTATAAATTTGCAATAGCGAAACACTAGAATAAAAAGAGCTTTTAAAATTTAATCTGCAAAAATTTAGAAAACAATAAATTACTGCCAAATAACTAAACCTGAATCAAATAAACTATAATTCTAATAGAAAATAGTATTTTACGAAATAGCAAAAATTTATGAAACAAAATCACTAGAAAATTAAATTTACTTTGTACAAGCTGTAATTTTATGACAAATATAATTTGTCTGTCACCGTCATAGTGACCTGTATAACGTCCAGTGCATTGCAATATAACACTTAAAATTTAGTCAATATATAGCAAACTACTGAGTACTGAGCGGGAAAACAGATCGTGCAAAACATGAAAAATCGATTTGCACGAAATAAAGCTGGGACGGCGGGAAAAATAGTTATGTAAAATAAAGGCCCGTCCTTCAAATACAGACATAATACATATATCTGGTTCATAAAACAAAAATGTAACTTTCTTATTACTGAAAGGATTTTTGTGAAATAAACGGCAAAATGTTTAAATTGAGACATGGAAATTTATGCAAACCATAAAAATACTCTAAATAATAATTTCACCCGAAAACTCTAAATTGAACAAAAGATGATGCAATCTCACTTCAATGAATATAGAGTAAAAATGAGGTTCGGCGTGAAAATATAATGCAATATTTTACAAACGTACTTTCACTTTGTGACATATATCCCTTTATTAACTTAAAGAATTTCTCGGGACAAAATTCATCTCCACAACCATTGAGGTAATGCACTTGTGAGTAAACACATCTTTTGAGATTATTATTGTAGGCTTCTCCCCTCTAATATGTTTTACAAAGAATTATACTACTTTATGAATAAGAGAATTCCTTTATTATGCAGGTAGTTGATTTTGCATATTTGTGCGTGCTGTCCGACATGCAGCTCTTGTTTTAAGGCATTGCATTAACGTATGATGATTTACAAGTGAATCATATTTGGAGTTTTGTCATTATTGATTACGGATATCATATACATTAAAATGTAAAATGTAATTTACTAGAACAATTGAAATGGGTAGGTACTTCATTTTACAGCAGAGGACTCTCTTGCTAGACTGGATCTGAATTATGAATAAAATAGTATACATATAGCGAGTGAATTGAAAATATCTATTATGAGAGTTTCATGTTAGCTAAACTATTCGACGAATAAGGAGAACAATCCTAGTCCTCCGAGCGTCGGCGCAACCAATTACGTTAAAGTTTGCGTACCACCTCACATATTTTCAAAGTCCGACCATTGACATAGTGCCCTCAACATGGACACTGGAGGAGACAACTCTGTCAAGCATTTTGACAAAATTAAGCCCCTTTTTCAAGTTCTATCATCGTAATTCAGATAGGGTTTAAAATTTAATTGTACTTTAAAAACTCTTTTACTACTAGGTATAAGCAAGCCTGATTTCTGTGGAGATGACAGCTTATCTGCGATATGCAGGCCTCATAACCTCTGATCCCCTTTCAAAATTCAATTTTATTTAGTTTTGCGCATTGTTTTCTTGTTTAGGGCACACGCATTCTTTCACTTGGGAACCGTACGCCGCTTTTCATGGAATGGTACTAACGTGTCACATTGAAGCATGATAACCGCCGTATGAACACATCTGCTCAATGTTTCAAAATTCAAAATTTCACCATAACCATGATTAAAAGGTAAATTCTGCTTAAGCCGGTAATAGGGGGCATGGACGGTAGTTTGCACTTGACAGTACCGTCCATGAACAGGCCCTTTTACAGCTGGACGCTTCGCTTTCATTTTTTGAATGCATCTGATGGACGAAGCGGAAAACTTTATAATGGACAGTTCTAAAAGTGTTTTGAACTTAATTGTTTTCATTTTCGACTTCTGTCTTAATTATTCGACCCTTGTAGATGACTTTTTGTTGCTTTGCCTTACTTTAAAGCAGCAATCCTCCAGATTCATGTTAATTTTCATGAAATTTGCAATTGTATTTAAAAGTAATATATTTGAGGTGAACAAATAAAGCAATTCACATATTGCAATCGGCACTTACAATCCAAGGAAATTACCAAAAATGGACAGCATATGTAAAAACAACCCTTACTGCGTAATAAACGCAGTAGAAATACTACAAATGGTGATAAAATAATACAAAAACAGACTTAAACAGCATATAATAAATATCACTTGGATTTTGATTTTTTTTTCACCTTTCTTAAAATTTTAGTATATTTTTCTAAATATTGATTTTCTTGAAATATTTTTGGCTCATCTGGAGGAGGGCTGCTTAAAGGCATCGAGTACTTTGGAAATGGTCATTAGGCTGTACCTTTTAGTACATATTTACATGATAATTTATGTGTTTTAATTATTTCGTCTAATGTTACTATGACAATAGTTAGAATTTCACTTGGCGTCGATTTACTAGTATTTTATTTACACTGTCTCGTCATATAAGAACTTACCGGTAGTGGTAATTGCAAGCTACCATCAACACCCCCTAGCACCGGCTTAAGCAGAATTCTCAATTTTACATAAACTGGTTCACTTTTAAAGGTAGTAAAGAAACTTCCAAAGATGTATTCATACGAAAGTGAGCATCGTATCTTCAATGTAAAATGTTCGTGATATGTCACAACATACAAAGTATTGTTTTCAAGTAATAGAGAAAAAAAAATGGGCGAAACTTAATAAAATGGATTTATAAAACGGGATGAAATGTCAAAGGACAATCTTTAAAAGCAGGCAACATATCTAAAGGGTTATTATACACTATTAAAATATGTATACTAGAACCCCACAACTCAAAAGGTCAAATGAAAGGAAAATACAATAGTAATGCCAAGCTGAACAATTTTCATTTAAACATTATCCGACTACTATGCAGGTTTCATGAATCCAGGGGCCAACAGAGTAATGGTACATGTAGATAAAAATATCAAACATTTTATTTGAGTATTTAGTTAATTTAAGCGATTTAAAAAATTAAAGACATTTCATTTGACATAGAAAACCTGTGTAACATATAGATAAATGAACAGAGATTTCTTTTCGCATACTGTTCAAATCTATAGGTTTACTTACAACAAAAGCATGCTTATTAAATTAGTAACTCATTCTTGATAGATCTTACAAGATACCTCTTATGATATCACTCTTTCAAAATCAACTTATGTTTATTCATTAACGTAAATATTGACATTCCATATAATTAGTATAGTCACTCTTTCTCGCATCCACTAAAATAGCTTCAAGTTTTGTTGAAACATATTTTTTTAAATCGTGAAATTCTTTAGCAATGTCACGATTTTCTGTTGATGGCTTATCAGTATTGTCAGCATCCGATGACGTCACAAGATAAAACAATGGTATTATCACCAGTGAAGAAAATGCCATTGTCAGACAAGAATTCTGCAAAAAGGTTGAAATTCGACTGATTTTAGTAAATTACTAAATCAATATATATGAATAACGTAATAGTTAGATAAAATATTAAATAATTCTTGTTATCTCTTAACTCACTGTCACTTTAAACGTTGTTCATGTTTTAGCTTAGGGATTCTTTTTTCTTTCTGTATGCTATTCTGACTCTTATTGGTTAATGTTTTCCATTTATACGTATTACTTTATTTTCCCTCTCTATGCACCTGCGCATTACAATATATACTAACCAAACAGAGAAAATCTTAAGCCCAAAACGATCTAAGAAAATATTCTGCTGTTCGTCACTCGAAATTCATGGGGAAAAACAAAGAAAACATATTATAAAATGAACAAAAATTTAGAAACGATGTATTGTTTTATCATATCATAAATTTGTTAAGACTTTTCAATAAATTTTATTTAGCCAACAATACTGTTAACAGAGAAATCTTCATACAACAGAAATCCACTAAATGTGCTATAGTGGTCCCCATATATGACCTGGTCTGTCCCTGTGTTTTGTACTGAGACGTCTTCTCCTTGTCTCAGATATACAATAACGGTCTGAGAGGATTGTCCGTTATGCAAACCTAATTTTGCAACAATTGAACCATTAACAACAAAATGACCCCAGGTATCCGCTGTTTGCCAGTGATTTAATGTTACAGAGAAAACATAGGTTCCGGAGACAGGAGCCACAAATGTTCCGTGGTGTGGAATGTACCCACTCCCAATATTTGTGACAGCGTGGTCAAATATGATATCTTGGTCTTGACCCAAATGTTCAAGGTTGGATGTAATGCAACCTTGCTTTCGGCGCTTGCTCTTCTCACCATATTATGTTGACCTTAAAGATAAAGAAATCACCAGGAATTTGAACTAAAAATGTAAAACGTTTGAAATCTCTTGCGTTGTATTTTCCAGATTTTAATCATTTAATAAATAAAAATCTGTACATGTACGTCTACAATGGGCACATTTTCCATAAGTATTTGAAATATTGATGAAAATAACAGAAATATATCAAATTGATATTCTTTTTAAAAAAATGTCTTTAAAAGAATGTTCATACAGTTATCAATGAATCAGTATGAACATCTACGTATAATATTATTCTGTTCAAGAACAATATATTATCTGCTATATAAAATATGTAATATAGGATCTTGTATCTCACAACTGCCAAAGATCAAACATGACCTTTATAGACAAGTGGCCTTTATTTTGATGTTATAATATTCTATTTAATCAATGAAGGGTTGAGCTAGACTGGCCTTTTTAAATTATAGTCTTTATTTGAAAGTGGTCTGATTAACAGGTTTAACTGTATTACATCCCTTCAATTATAGACTTACCCACTTTAAGAGTTTCTATTGTAAAATTATGTAAGTGATTTTCTGAATATAAATAAAGAGTAAATTTTCTAATATATAGCTTCATTGAAACATAAATTTTAGGCTTACTTCTCTTCTTTTGGGAGACTTGTAATTTGGTAGAAGTTTCGTCGCTGTGTGATTTACCAGCACTTATAAAATCATCGTTTTTCTTTGTAGTCATTTTTTCTAGTTTTTCTTGCAGATCCTGTATTGCAAAATCCTTCATAGCATTGACAGATTCAAGCTTTTGAATTTGCATTCCTTGAGCATTTATAATATCCTCGAGTCTTTGAATGTCTCGTGCGTGGGTTTCGACCATAGCTTCAAGTTTTGTTGAAACATATCTTTTTAAATCGTCAAATTCTTTAGCAATGTCACGATTTTCTGTTACTGGTTTGTCAGTAATGTCAGCAACAGATGACGTCACGAGATAAAACAATGGTATTATCACCAGTAAAGAAAATGCCATTGTCAGACAAGATTTCTGTCTGCAAAAGGTTGAAATTCAACTGATTTTAGTAAATTACTAAACCAATATACTAGTATATGAAGAACGTTATAGTTAGATAAGAACTCTTGTAAAGGTACTCATATAGAGTTTAGCAGAAGCATTCTATGTGTTCATTATTTTATTTGTTTTCTGTCATCATCAGTAAAATAATAATATCAGAATTAAATAAACCATTAAAATATTAAATCATCAAAACCAACAATAGGAGAAACATATCAACATCGTTGTCATCATCAGCTTCAAATAATCATCACCGTCATCATTACTGTATTTCATCGTCACCTTCATCATCATCACACCATCATAATCACGGTCAGTTTTATCATGATGATTATTATCATCATCATCGCTGCTGTCGGCGTCATCGTTGCCATCTTATTCATGTGCTTGTGTTAGTGAGTTAAAAAGGGAGCTTATACAATGGTAGTTTGACTATCATGTAACGTGGATGAATGTTTGCCCAAAAAAATGGATACGTTCATCTATGCGTGTACGTGCGTTCGTGCAATTTTGTGTTATGAAATAAATAAATCCAGGTGTAGTTTGTAGCTTGCAATTATATTGAAAAGGTTAATTACAAAATTGACACCCTCATTTTAACTCTTAACTCGATGTCACTTTGAACGTTGTTCATATTTAGCACAGGGATTCTTTTATCTTTATTTATGCGATTCTAACACCAAACGACCTATCCTTGACTGAATTTATAGTCTCATTATCTGTAGCGGACAATTCAAACTTTCTTTTTACCAACAATGTGGTGCGTAGCCCTGTCTGTAACACTCGAGTTTGAGAAGTTGACAGTACACAGAGATAGAGAGGTGGCCATTTTACATGCGTGCGTGTGTGTGTTCACGAGTGCGTATGTTTTCGTGCATGTGTATGTAAAGCTTCATTTCAATTATATTTCTAGTAACTGTATACCCAAAAGATTAGTTGAGTATGCAAAACCATAAAATGTAAAAACAAAAATCATCCACAATTGGCAATAGTTACTAAAATATTTGCTCAAGATGTAAATTATATATATCAACAAATAGTTTGGTAAATTTAATTGCAATTGTATATTTATACAGCTATGATTGGACCATTATTAAGTATCAAATCAGTATTTACACTGTATATTGCTAGTGTTAACCTTCCATTAAGTAGATATTGTTACAGGAAAACAATATTGACACACTAGTCTTTCAGATGTGGATTAACAGTAATCCTAATACGGATTAAACATTAAAATACTTTCGAAAATAAACAACGGACGTTTGTAAACGGTATTTGTGCGCTGTATAAAAATGATCAAATGTGTACATATATCTTGAGAGATCAAGTTGTAGCTGAACTTGCTTATCACTGTTGCTGGTGTTGTTAATTATTCTCTCATAAAATGAAAAAAAGTGGTCCAAAGAAATTCTCTCCACATAGATTGCATAAACTGTCCTCACACATCTGCAGCGGATCAGTAATTTTTGAAGACTTATACAGATCAACAATACATTTCTTACACTAATGTTTAAGGGAAAGTCGGTGATGTTAGGTCTCCCATGACATTAGTACTTTTTGCGTACAAATAATGTAAGAACATGAAATGTTCACGTTTTATTTATTCCCAGCATAAATATGATGGATAATATCAACGGTAAAGAATAAAAGAGACGTTTTTGATAAGTGACTGTTACTTTAGAAATTCTCTTCTCCTAGACAAAAACACACTCTAGAAACTATTCTGTGACTGATATCTCAATTATGACACTTAAATACAAAACTTTTTCGAAAAAAAAAGCAAACAATTTTTCACGATAAGTGACGAAAAACTGTAGTTTATCTTACTTAACTACAGAACACGAGAAGACGTTTATTTGAATAATAGGTACATAAATGCTAAAACGTGAGGTTTACATGGATTTATGACACTGTCTCATAAAATTATTAATGAAATATTTCTAAATCCCCGGTGTCTTAAGTAAAGATTTCTCGCAATAAATCAAGTTCGATTTTAATAATCTCCTTTGGGGTATGAACCTATTGTAAAAGGTTATTTGACAGAGAGGATCCAAATTTTATAGGATTTGAAGTTTATAGTATTATAAAGTTTTAACTTCACCGTGCTATTTTAACTGCATTACAGCACGTGTTTTGATTACTCTGATAAACCCTGTTTTGTTAATGAAAACAAAAAAAAGCGATTGTTACGTAAGAACGTCCAATTCAATGGCGGACTTATTTTAAACAGAAATAAGGCAAAGAAAATACCATTTGACGCTACCGCAATAGAAAATACTTTGGATTATTAAAAACATTTTCAGAGTTAATGGAATATTGATAGTGATTTATTCACGGAAAGTTTAATCTTATTTTTGATAAATTACCGATAAAAAGTTACCAAAGAAAATGTAAATTGGAAAGATCGTCAGCAGTTACAGTTTACTTTTACTTCACTTCTAAAATATCTCACAGAATATAATTGTTCAGTTTTTCTGCAGGGCTATATAAAAGTCATATTTACCTAACGCAGGATATACGAGGATTAATAATATTGTTGTTATATGTTGTTGCTTTGAGAGATTTACATCTAGGATTAAGATACAAAAGAACAATGGTGAGCAGGGAGGTAAAAGACAAGCTAGATAGGATTCACCAATATGATCATCCGTTACGTTTGTTTGGTAGGCACAAGTTACACGTGCTCAAAGAACTCGTGAAATACTCCAAATATTCTAAAAGTAAGTTATTGTTGATGTGTGCTCTTTAAGCTTTGTTGTCGTCGTTGTTGCTGTTGTGTTTCATTTTTTATTTTTTATTTTTTGTAAGTCGTCTGATACACACAATTTAAAAATAATGTTTTAGTGGAGAGTTTGTCTTCTGTCAATAGCTCGTGTAAATTCGACAACATTCGTCACTTCCCGTAAACTTTCTGGTCAGATTAGTGTAGAACACCGGATGTGACGAAATATGTTGATTTCTTCCGGACTTGTCATGGTCACAAATTTGTCATTTCAAAACTTATTACTTAACATACATGTATACATGTATGACAAAATATTGTATTGTTTAATAACACGATGTGTGACGTCAAAATGCATGTAGACGTCCGAATACGACAATGACGATATGTGCCGAACTTTCAAAAAAGATAGGACTTATACGAAAGTATGACTTTTGGCTGATATATCATTATTAAGGTCAGAATACTGTATTGTAACATGGCCTTCGATTGGCTGCAAATAGTGCAAGGACAATCGTAAAATTCAATGGGACATCAGGTGATTAGATGAAAATGTAATGTTTACAAGTATGAACATTATATTAGAAACGAACACTACATTGTTTTCTTAAGAAAATGAACTGTTTCTAGTGTCTAGTATATTTTTCTCATTTGGATATTTGCAATTTAAAAAAGTATAATTATGTCAGTCCTGTGATAAGCAGAAGATTTCAGTGAAAGAGGGGGGGGGGGGGGGGGGGGGGGGGCAATCACTTTTTTGGTCGGTCAACCCTATATAACCAAATCAGTTTAATGTGTTAAACATGTCATTCTTCTAGCAGTAATACTCAATTTTGATTTTGGTTTAGTGGTCATTTTTTTATAATGTAAGTCTATGGGAAAAAATAGTACAGTAGTCTAACCTATAAACTGGCCTCATACTTTGTTAGGTCAACTTAAAACAAGTTACTTTACATCAAAGATAAACACTATTTAATTCTTTAAAGACACATAATGCCTCGGAAATGAATTTTTATTCCTTATTTAGATAAGGCAAACATTAGTTTTATAACGTTTAAATAGTGGTTTAAGAGCATCAACTGAAAGAAATAGCGCTGAATTCGAATGAGAAATTATTTGTCATGTAAGCAGTATAATGTAAACAAATAAGCATTTTGACTTCCATACAAAATACTAAATCACTGTAACTGTGCTATTTGCCAAAAGACAAAATAGGCAAAAGATGGTTCATGTAATTGCCCAATCAGTAACATTATAAAACACTAAAGCAGTACATCAAAAATAAATAAAAAAATCTATTTCTGTGGCATAATGGGCCTTTAAAATTTTGTAAGAGAGTTTTAATTTATGCCCAACCCCCCCCCCCCCCCCCGGACGACACCCTCAAACCCCCAACTCCCAATCCAGTTCAACAACATTTTATCTTATAGTATCATGTTGTGATATAATTCATGCAGAAAAAAAACTTGTACATGTGGCGAAAATGTTCATTGTAAAAACAATTATAAAATAACTTATATAATTTAGGCAATTCATTTATAACGTTATTGATATTTCTGCAAATGTCGACATCTGTACATGTTTTTAAGGTTAGTGACACACATTTATGTGACATGTATAAAGATAAGCTCCGAAGATCTACATGATAATGATCATTATAATGGTGACATATTTTATTTAAAGCAGACATAAGCACGAGTTACACTTTAAAGGGAATCCATTTAGGTTATTGACATAAGGCGACTGGAAATATTTTTTCGACATGAATGTTCCCTGACGAATAACTTATGTGCAAACTTCAGATCAGTACGTCGCTCTGATTAATAAAATGACTGAAATTAAAAGGCGTTGCAACGCTTTTCACAAAATCTGGGCTTTAAATAGCTCAAAATACGATTTTTTTGTATATTTCTTAAATATCTTTTGTACATTTTTCGGTTTTAACTGTCCAGGCTTATTTATGTAAGAAATGCATATGCTTTTGGACCTCAGTAGAGTTCCTTTAAATAATTAACGGTACAATACATCGTCCCTGTTCTGCATTCTGTGAACATAGCTCTCACTTGTTTATCTTTCCATTCAAAATTTAGTACAATTTAAGTTGAAAATGGGGAACTTCCTGTGTTTGATATCTCCAAGACTTTTTCTGCTTTTATTAGGACACGTGTACTAAGTGTTACGTTTGACAGCTGGTTATGGAACGCCAAAACTGCCACTGTTATGTTGTCATATTGCATTATTGTGCATACATATTTTTTTTTATAAATGTGACATCATCACTCAGCTTTGGGCATTTTCTAAAAATTCTTTAAATTTAACTGATTAATGTCAAATTAGAACAGCACTGACATTGCGTTTTGTAGATATGATGGGTTTATAGAAACCCTTTGAACGATAAGCTTGTATACAAAATACGTCCAAACAATCAAATTTAGCCTTAGATTAATGTCATTTATATGACAACTAATTTGCGACACATGCACCTTCCCCACACAAGATAGTTAAATTTCACATGAGTATATATTTACCTGTGTATATTATCTAAAATACTGTAAGTCACTCGTTCTTCAAAGACAATATAAAAACCAACTGTGCAAATCGGTCTAACTACGGTTCAAAAGTTATTTTAGCATATACATGTACTGTAAAAGTTCCTGCATGATCATTAGAGTGAATTGGTCTATTATCGAAGATCTGTAATACAATAAATAACAAGAAAAGCATTGATGCAAAGCATCAAAGGGCGTCCAAGCAAGAAATGCAGAAAGTGAAGATGAACTAGTAGACATATGATGTCAAGATATTCTTATAAACTTTTCAATTGTTAAATGGTTTTTACCAAAATGAACGGACGGAAGACTTTGTTCATTATGAACTTTGATTGGCAACGGGTCATTTATAATCCATACCCATGTGTAATGCATGATCAACACCACACTTGTGGAATTGTCCCTTATTATGCATTTCGCTATTAGCGAGGACCCCCTCTTAAGGTATCTGTTCACACTTAGTTTTTGTTTGTTTGTTTGTTTTGGGTTTTACGTCACATCGACACAGTATAGGTCATATCGCGACGTTCCAGCTTTACTGGTGGAGGAAGACCTCAGGTGCCCTTCCGCGCATTATTTCAGGCACGAACTGGTACCCGAGTAGAACCACCGACGTTCCGTAAGCTAGCTGGATAGCTTCCTCACATGAAAGAATCCAAAGTCCCTGTCGGGATTCGAACCCACAGGGGTGAGGGGCAAGTGGTTTGAAGTCAACGACCTTAACCACTCGGCCACGTCACACTTAGTAAAAATATGACACTGGTTATATTACATGTCATGTTGAGCATTATTGTTTATTATACAATAATTGTAATATCTATTTTAATAACAAAAATACAGATTTTATAAATATTGTTTTCCTCTCTATTTTTGTGTTTTTATGTTTTATGTGCTATTTTAATACTGAGTTTTTTACGTTTACTATTCTTTTTTATTAAAATTGTAAAATAAATTTTAAGAATTCAAATGTCATATTGACCGACGATTATAAGTCAAAACTTAACTGGAAAAAGTCAGTAAATTATGGTTAATCTTTCAATATACAATATTGTTTATTCTTAAACCATGTACATGTACATTTGTATTTTTCTTTATCATTTTTTAAATTATCAATCAATCAAATAATTAATAAAATCTAATTTGTAACTTTGAATTATTCCTCGGCATCTTTACTAAACACGAATAACAAATTAAATAAAATGTTTCAAAGTTGATAGTTTCAAAGTTGATAGTGTCATATTAAAACCATAAACATGTACCTTTTTTCACAATTATTGTACATATTTATTGTTTTTATCTCATATAGATAAAATGAAACTTGCTATTGTTGTTGTTGTTGTTTTTTTCGAATTGTATGTTTACGTATAATAATAATCAATATATTTAAGAGTTGATCTATGTTTATTAATAAATAATAATAATAATAAACGTGTGATACTTTTCGCCGTTCACTAGTATCACGGTCAAAATAGACCGGGAGAGACCGGAATACCGATCTATAAATAGATTTTCGGAATATTTAGGTCATCAACTCATCATTCTATTTTAACATACCATGATAACCCACTGTGTACTACAAAATGATAAATAAAAAACCGAAGAGACGGAAAAGGTTATTGCATTTGAAAATGTTTGCATTGCGAAATCCTCTAGTTCGCTATTCATTGTACATATCGCGACATTTCATTTTTAATAATTAATAATGATCAAGCATCCCCATACCGATCGGAATGATCGGCTTTTATTATTACCGACTAAAAGGCTCGAGAAGTTGCTGTCGCCCTTTCACAAAATCTGATTTCATTCCATAAAGGGGCAATGATAGTCTAAAGTATGAGACATAACAACAAACCGCGATACATGATGGGATAGTTCATATATTTATTTAGCGGATAATAAAGTGTTCCTGAACAAAATATTATCATTCATCACATAAACGGTTTATTCTGCAACGCTTAGAATTCTATTGGCATTTTGTTTTTAATCAACATTTCATAAGGATATTCAAACAATACACTATTTTCAATTTTTTTTATCAATATTTGAAATAATTATGGAAAATGTATATGTGCCCATAGTAGACCTATTCGTTTTAAATTGTACAGTGATCAACATGTTCTTCCATTTTCAAACAAAAAATTCTTATATATCACCAGAGTTTGCAAATCTGTGAGAGGGCACATCGCGCCGGAAAAAAGTACATGATCATTTTAATTTTCCTTCGATACCAAAATCTTAAAAATAATACAACGTTAACAAACGTTTTCTTCTTCGCGTGTGCTACTGGAGTCCTCTCCTATGCTGAAAGGGAGATAATTCTGGCTTCCAAAACTTTATAAAGCGCTTTTTATCATTTTTCTATCTAATCTGATGCGACATTGCTATAGCATATAAACGGGTACACTGTAAACCTTAAGCTCAAAGGGAGACAACTATTTAGTTTTCGAGACGTCAAGGAATTCACCACGAATTTCTGTACAAAATGTGCGCGCTAACTCATTGGGCATTTCCATTTAAAGGTCCATTATGCCTCAAAAATGCTTTTATTCTTATTTCTCAAAAGTTAGGTTTACTTTGAAAGTATCCAAAAAGATACCTGAACCATCTTTTTCATCTCTTGCTCTTTTGGCAAAAAGTATAGTAAAAGTGAATTTGTATTTTGTACGGAAGTCAAAATACTACTATGTTTAAATTATGATACCTTTATTGCAAGTTATTTCACATTTATCGCCACTTTCTTCAGGTTACAAGCATTCTACATTAGGCCGCGTCTACACCTATTCAAGTCTTGAATGCAAGTATCATATTCTCTTGTCTTGCATAACCATTAATTCTAGAGAAGTAAAAGTTTATTTGTTTTGAAGCATAATGTGGCCTTAATAAAATGTTACAAGTAATTTTACGCTTTTAGCTTTCATTAACTGGACCCCTGCATTGAATCGTCTTCATGGTTCGTAATTCATTTGTTTAACTAATATGCTCTAATTCGTTACAGTCAAACGTGCATAGATCAGTAACAATCTTTAATTATGCTTTTAATAATAAAACTTTTAAACAATTTATAAACAACGTAACAGAGTTTATTAAATATGCTACAGGGAGTACGTGTCCTTTCCATGCACTAACCGTTTATTTTTCACAACAGAACATGAATTTTAGGATTTATAGCTTTATCTTTGTTATGACAACAAATGCAAAATGTTCTATATGATTTATGTTAATAAATTTTTAGTGACAGTATTACCGAATATTAAAGTGATATTTTGCTCTCTCTTTTTTCTTTGTCAAGTTGAGCTAAATTGACAATATTTTCAAAAGATTGAATTTTGGAATGGTGAATGGAAAATGTTAAGATCTGCCTAAAATATTTAAAAAAAACCCACTCTTTTAATGAACTAAGGGTTACATGCAAATTCCGATTAATATTTAACAGAGGTGTCCTTGGACCACATAAGTTATTTATCGTTTTTGCGAAGTAAATTCTAAAACTGAAAGGACTTGTGACAAAATGTTAACTTATTTTGACTTTCACCTGTTCACTCACTATATATATATACTCTTATATAGACATAATGCCACTTTAAAATACGTGTGTGTACATACACAAATTTAACAAAATAAAGCCGTGGTACAAACAAAGAACGAAAGAAAAGTGGCCTATCAAAGTATCTGAAAGTTTTTTTGCAAAAAAGAACGTTTTGGAGCCAGGTTGCAGCTCCCAACCCTACTTCGACGTGGGTGTGGTAGGTATTGGTGTAGAATAAGTCGAGGATAAAGACCAATGACTCCTTAGGAACTACCTAACATAATACTGCATTTATCGGTCTAAAATTTTGAGTCATAAATGAATTTGAAAAGTATACATACGAAATATGCACATATCGTTTCACCCTGAAATAAACTCGTCGTGTAGGGAATTCACAGTAAAAAAAATGTATTTTATCAATAGCAAATTATAAGGTTATAATTAAAAGTTTGTATAAAAATTCTATTAAACATTTTAAATTTTTCGCTCAAGGTACAGACTTCTTATATGGCATGGCATAATAAAATAGTTTTTTTTTAAAGTTACAGTGGGCATGTATTAGAATAAAATATCAGTCAAAATGATACAAAAACAAAGATCATCCAAATAAGGCAACGTCAAGTAGTTCCATTACTTATATCGCAGGATTTTAAGTATAAAAGTTTAGGCAGCTTTGGTAGAACCTTAATAGCTCTATCCATAAACAAAAGTGTTTATCTAATTAAATGATTTAATGCAATGACGAAGTAACGATAAAATAAATAACCTTTAGACAGACAGCTTATTCGTGACTTACTAAAACAAAATAAGCAACCAATATAGAACTTTACCAACCTTACCAAATTTACAATTTTTATAGAATTTACCAATAGATTAACAACTGAAACAGTTTTGCCTTTTACAAAAATTATGACAACAAATAGAGAACGGCGGGAACAATTGTATGCGTGACTGATTTATACAATAACCAAGGGAAATTACCCATACAGATTTTAACCAATAAAATATACAACTGATTATTTTTCTTTGGTCACAAATACCTCCTCAGGATCCTTTACAACATATTGTCAAAATCGATTTGTCAAAAAAGCGGCATTTAAAACAAAGAATTAAATGAGTATATGCCTTATCATTTTTTTATCTTATTTATTTATTTACTTTTTTATTTTTAAATCTTCTTTTATTATTTTCATTTTTTATTATTATATTTTTTTTTTTGGGGGGGGGGGGGGGGGGGGGGGCTCCGGGCTGCACATACTTAATAAATGTATTGTATATTATATTCGAAAATATATCAATATACCCGGAAATTTCACTTCTATACCTTGAATTCCCGCTTTACTGCGTGCATTTTTGCCGCCAAAACATAACCCACGATTACTCCCTAATAAGGAAATACTGAGTAACGTTATAATTATGCTTTTGACAATAAGTATAAGTCATGTACTGTAATTATATTGTTTAAGGTTAATTAAATCACAGTCTTTCAAATTTTGATTAAATCCGGGTATATACTAGTACGTGTATATACTATATTATCGTCCTTAAGAACGTTGACGTACATCTCTTGCGAAATGTTTTAATTTTACTTGATGCCTGAAATGGCGGGAAAACAAAGATAAACGAACATAAATCAGCAGACGATCTCTTACTTGGTCTGACTGATGGGAATCTTCTATTTCAAAAGAGCAATATCACTTGATACCTGGGACACGTACAACAACAGCTGAAGTTTGGCTGAGGCTTTCAGACGATTAATGTCGTACTTAAATTTAAAAAAGTAGTGTATCAGGAATGCGTATCTGTATCAGAATCCAAAATGTATGCAAATGTATTTTATTGTTTTTCAAAGTCAGTAGTGTGGTCAAGACTCAATATTTTATTCTAACTAGGTTCTAGTGTGTATATGACCATGCTTAAGCGGGGCATCTGGTTATGTAATACAATGGCCTAAAATTCTACAGTAGGCCTTATTGTATGTAGTGTAGATCTATCACAATAAGGTCGGGCGTATTTTGAAACCCGACTTCATTTTAGTACATGTTCATGTAAAAGTAAACAATGCATATAGATCTAGATGTACTTCAGTACTGAAAGTAAATTAAAGTAGGGCATACTATATTTGACGGTGGAAATAGCGACGTCTAACACGCTGGTCCAAATTATCCCAAAGATGTTCAAATGGATAGTAGTAGTTTTATTCGGTAAAAGTATACATGCAATGTAATTCGCCCTGAGGAAATTCAGTGTCCCTAGTTGTATTGCTTGTAGCATTATCATGTTTTAAAGAGTGATATTGACATTACTTGAAACAGTGGGAAAACATGCCTCGAAAGAATTTCATCTCGATATCGTTGTGCATTCAAATTCCCTTCGATAACGATGCGATTACATGTGCAATGCCTGCCCAGACTAAGACAGAACCCCCACTCAAAAACGATCTCCTTCAAATAAGCAGCTCGATGAATGGAAAACCTCGACTTGTCTGAGAAAAGAACGCTATTCCATTGTTTTATTGGTGTGTACGTGCCCATTTAACATGATTTACGCGACGTCGCCTGAAAGCACAACCAACGTATGATCGACGTCAAGGTTGCTAGCAAACCCTTGCGAAAGCGATTGTGCGAAGTTTGGGCAGATATAGAGTTGATATGTGTACTAGGGGTGCCAGCAGCAGTAGCTGTGGCAGTTTGGAAGCGATTGCTCAGGTGGGTGTTCCGAAAATAGCGGTATTTGGGCACGCGTTGTTACGCGCGGACGTTCAGTACGTAGTTGACCTGCTGTACGTCCTGTTGCTTGAAAACGTTGCTAAAGGTGTAGAATAGCACGAGTAGAATATCCAATATTCAAATCGATGGCATTCACACAGGTTCGCGTAAATTTTGCGGAAATCTAGGCATATCAAAAATAAAGAAAAAAATTAAAATGTTTCAACGTCTTCTTATAATTGACATTAAAGTCTATAAAATTACGTAAATTTTTGCGGAATGCTAGGCATATCAAAAATAAAGAAAACTAAAAAAATGTATCAACGTTTTTTTTTGTTTTTGTTTTTTTTTTCTTATTACAAAATTACAAATCTATTGGTGCGCGCATGCACATGAAAATCGCGGTCTGCAAAACGAGTTAAAATGGTAGAATTTGTTTTATTGGACACACACGTGTAATCCTTAGCCCGAATATATACATGTAGCTCATTTGACAATTTGATTTCTTCAAATAACACTATATCTCCACTTAAACACAAGGGAAGTTTTTCTTCTTCTTCTTTTGTTGTTGTTGTTGTTGTTGTTGTTGTTCAGTAGATTCTATATGGTCAAAATGTCTCCAGATATCTATTACAAGGTTTCTTATAGTTTGAAGAGTGTTCTTTTCTTTTTCTTTTTTTTGTGGGGGAGTATTATTATTGTTATTATTATTATTATTATTGTGGGGGTATGATTCTTGTTAGCCTACTTACCCTTATGACCTAGCACTTTACAAATGCACGAGTTTTATTAGGAAATTGAGACGCGCACGTATCAAAAGGTGCGCGTCACTCTTTAAATTACCGCAAAGATCTATATTTGTCCACAGGGACCCAGCACAGTGATTGGATAGTGTAAAAAAATAATTCTAAAAAAAATATATACTGTATTTGTATTTGTCGGCTTATTAACCAAGTTTTATTTACCATAAAAACTGTTCATTTTACCTTTGTACTGTCCAACTTAAAGTTGAAATAAACAATCATATAGATCTATATTTAATTTTGAACTGTCGAACTATAAACCAAAGCTTCTTTAGGTGTATATAGGAGAAAATAATTTCGTTTAAATAATCAGTTGGTAAAATAAACACACCCGTCAAAAGCTAAGCAACATGTAAACTTCCGGTTAATTTCCTGACTTCGGAAATGAAAAGTATTTAGTTCAAATACAACATAACTAACAACGAAAATGTCTTATAGTGCAATGAGTAAGAGGGTTCGTAACCCATACGAAACCCTTGAGCGAATGTTAAATAAAACAACCTTATCAACGCAACGGGTCGCCCATTCAAATATCGTGGGTAAGTTGAAAATGGAACTCGGGAAAGATAACTCTTTCTCGCTAACTGAAGAATGTTATCACTTTTCCCCACTGATAACATTGATTCCTGCTCGTGTCATATCTAATTCCGTATTTGAACAAAATTTACTTTTATAATCTGATTTATTCAGGGCGATTATGGGTATAATTTGAAAAGGAGTCGACTTACTCAAACAAAGGTGAAAATGTTTTACCCACAATAGTGCGATTTAGTATTTTTTGTGTTTACTTTACCATTGAATCTGTTTAAAAGTTTTATCATGAGCAAACATATTTAGTTCTATTCAAATGAATATTGCTTTCAATTACTGACCATTTCAAGTTTGCGGCCATATCATATAATTTTAGACCTGATAATTTATTCATGCTTGAGTTTCTTAAGAGTAGAATGTCAAAACATATTGACGTGCCAAGGCTTGATTCTGAGATATTTTCAATCTGGTGCAGAATCTCGCTTTAGAGACAAGATATTGCTTAGACCGGAAAATAGCACAATATCTTGTCGCACAGTACAATAAGTTGGACTAAAGAGTAGACTGTATCTCTGTATTCATAGAAAGAGTTCACTTCTTTCCCAGATGGAATGTAAAATACAGTGATTAAAAAATGTGTTAAAAATGTCATTGTGTTGAAATTTTTGTTAATTTGATGGTAATTTGTAAACTTTATCAATTAGTGAATTACAATCATGTATACAGATACTGATATATGAATCATATTAAGATGAAGAGCAATGGCGTTTAATTTTTTTGCAGTTTATTTGGAAAGTTTATAAACTTTTATCCTTACTATGTTGTCCTGCAGATGAAGAATTATATATATGTAACAAAATTGGACACAAAAATTAATTGAATTTATTTGGTTGTTGCAATTGTGCGAATAATGTCAGAATACAGGTTTTGAAAATACATGAAATGCATTCACTTATATAAATAATTAAGTTGTAGTTGTATATTTAAGATATAAACAAAAATGTCATATAAAGCTGTGACTTTCAAAAAATATGTGACACATATTAGTGGTATTTGCAATGCTTCACATTTGGATAAAAAGAAAAGCAGAAACAAACAAGATAAAAGTAAGTTTTATGTATTTCATCAAAAACAGTCAACAACGAGGCTTACTTTAAATTGTGACATTTTTTTATATTGCCTGTCAAAATGTGTATGCAAATACTTTCAAAACTAAAACCTTATACTTTGCTTATATATGAACTTATGTAAAATTTGTATTCTCTTTCTGTTATGTGTGTTTCCAGCTTTTATGAAATAATGTAATACCTAGGACTGAGAAACCTAGAGCTGTCATTGATAGAGACAATATTGATATGTCACTGATATGCAAAATATTAATAATTTTGATTAAATGTTTAAATGTCTATAAATTATGAAAATTCATCCAAAACATATTTTTAAAAAAAGCAGGTAGCCATGTGTAGCTCTAAGCTGGTGTTACATATTGGACACATTTCATAGCAGCTACTGATGACAGAAAATGGTCAGAAAAAAAAATTATGCAGAGGACATTTTTAAACAGGACACAACATATTTGTATCAGCAGAGCATATAATTCACTAAAATCACTTAAACAGCTACATGTATGTAGATGAATTATATAAAAGAAATTAGAAGGATTTATTGATATATCAATGTGCCGCCGATATTTGTCATTCAAAATCGATGTATCATCAATATGCTTTGCACTTAATCAATTACTGCTCTACAGAAAACTATTATAATAAAATAAAAAGCACAAAATAGACAATTACAGGAAACAGACCATTTTTAGGCCGGACCTAGCAAATAAAAACAAGCATGTGTTTAGTACCATTCCATTCTTACATGTATGAATGAAATGATGGTGTTCAACCAATTGGGGAAGTGTTCAAAGATTATCCAAGATGGTTGGAATGTCTTGTTTATCTGTAGAGTTGTTCTTTGGAACTTGTTTAAACATGATGATTGATGAAAGTGGATTTGAAAAAAAAAATGTCATTGCTAGTACTTTTGTACATGTCAATGATATTGATAAATAATTCTGATTTTCCACATCCTCTAATGGAAAGTTAACATAATTTAGGATAGAAGACCATGGGGTATTCTAGCTACAGACTAAATTGTGTAGACCCTTTTGTGAAATGTTTTTCAAAAGTGTCTTGTGATCAAATAAACAGCTAGTTCAAGACTTCTCAAAATGCCTGTGCCAATCTAAGTGAGGCTTTGACTCAAATTGGTTAGATTGAAACAAATAATTTTTATTCATTTTAATGAGTTTTCATTTGAGCTTAATAATTATGTGTGTCATACATATTTTCTAAGAGTTCTAACAGCCCTAGGAACGCTTTTGCCCTGCTCAGGCATTTAGAATATTATTTTATATATGAGATATTTAACTATTCTACATTGTATAAAGACTTTCTTCTTATCATTCACATTGAATTTCAGCTTCTTGGTGTGTGAAAGATACTCTTACATTGATTTCTTCTTTGATATTTACATTAAGCTAATAACACAGAAAATAAACAAAAAGTTATCCCAAGATATCCAAGATATAACCTTTACAACAATTTGTGAGGTTCATTAAAAAAATACAAAAACAAACATACTTGCGATTTCTACTGGGATTTTGCATGTAAGATGGTGGTAAAAAAAAGCCCTGAATATACATAATATTATACATATAAATGATTGTTATTACAGAATTAGGAGCTCATATGGTATCATCAAAGGCCGGGGATTTCCAGGAGGAACACGAGAAGGAGCTGCAGCAAGCTGTCGATGAATCAGAGGAACGAGCCACCAGAGAACTTAAAGCGGCACTGAAACGTCTTAGGGAAGATAAAGATCATGAAAAAAGTACAGCATTGCGTAACCAGAAGGAGGTAATTTCAAAGTTGTTACCTTGATGAAGTTACGAATTTTAAGGGGAGTTGTATCAATATTAGTTTTGATATTTTTGAAGTAAGTCTTTTTTAATTGAAAAATTATTGTGTGTATTATAAATTTGATTTAAAAAAAAAATAGGAACTTTTTCTACATTATGCTGACTGGGAAGTCGCTATATAAACATATTCTATGTCATTGTGAATTATTATTCTGAATGACATATTTAAAATTCCATTAAAATTAAATTTCCATCAGAATTTACCTGTAACTTTCAATTTATAAAAAGAAGGGACAGTCCTTTTCTATATTTTCAATCATCATCAAAAAAGTCAATCGTTTGAATTTAATAGTCAATTTAGCTCAACTTGACAATGAAAAAAAAGAGTATAATGTCCCTTTAAAGCCATAATGTTTTTTCTCTCCGACGATGTCTGGCCTGGAAGTTAAATTTTGGTGTTAAGATTCTGTTATTATTTTAAATTAAATGGATTCTTCCTAATTCAAAGCAAGATAATTCCATTAAATTCACCAAAACAAGGGTAGAAATTAAGTCCATTAGATTCACCAAAGCAAGGGTAAATATTAAGTCAATTAAATTCACCAAAGCAAAGGTGGATATTAAGTCCATTAAATTCAACAAAGAAAGGGTAGAAATTGAGTCTATTAAATTCACCAAAGCAAGGGTAAATAAATTCAACAAAGCAAAGGTGGATATTAAGTCCATTAAATTCAACAAAGAAAGGGTAGATATTAAGTCCATTAAATTCACCAAAGCAAGGGTAGATATTAAGTCCATTAAATTCACCAAAGCAAGGGTAGATATTAAGTCCATTAAATTCAACAAAGAAAGGGTAGATATTAAGTCCATTAAATTCAACAAAGCAAGGGTAGATATTAAGTCCATTAAATTCACCAAAGATTGGGTAGATATTAAAACTGGACAAGAGCTCTTGTTTCATATTTCAGTACTATGAAAAGATCCAGAGACGAGTGGAGGAACAGAGAAACCGAGCAGAAGAAGAACGTGACAGAGAGAACACTAAGAAATTTATACAAGAGAAGGAAGAGGCTCTGGCACAACAATGGGAGGAATGCGAGAGACTAAAGGAAGAAGCCGTTGCACTAGCTTGTGAAAAACTAACTCATAAACTCAAACTTGAATTTGCCTATGAGAAAGAACAAGCTGTGGCTGAAGCTCTGAGAATAGCAAAGGTTAGATGATTTAAAACAACTCAGATGTAGGATAATGTGTGGCAGATATAACTATCCCCCCAGTTTTGTTTTGTCATTTCTATATTTACTTGGTCATTAGGGTCAAGAACTTTTTATAAAATGACTGAAAATAGTTGACGTAAGAATATTTCAAGCTTTATGCTGGATTCAATTAAGCTATTTTGGTAAAAATACTTTTTGCAGCGATTTTGTTTTGAAAGAACCTGGGTCGTTTTCTTAAATTATGTGGTAATTGATACAAACCACAAAGGAATCTTAAAGAACATGACCAAAGACCATTGGCCTGCAACATGTTGCAGGGGATTTACCTGGCTACAATGTTATAATAAAACTTTTGTGATCATAGGGAACAAACATATATACATGTATTGTCATACAGCAGCCATTTAGTAAATAATAGAAATTTGTTCACTAATATGGATACCTCATATTAGTATAATTTATAATAATATTGAGGAAAAAAAACAGTTTTCATTGGACAGAGTGACATATTATCTATATCCAGTTTATGTATGAATTAATTTTCCTTTTTCCTCGAAGAAATGAATTATGCAGTACATGTATATGAAAATTTTAATAAGACTTCTGACGTTATATGGCCTTTTATAATATTGCACGTCTGTAACACCGTTTTTCATTGATTAATCGTGACGTTTATTTAATTTATATACACTTTTGCAGTCGATTTATTAACTTATTTTATTTTTTCTCTCATAAAAAAGTTTCTAGTATTATAAATTCATTATAAAGATTCTTAACAGGTTAAATGGCCATAAGCAAATGGTTATTAGCTATATAAATACAAACAACAGTTTATATACTAGGGCCATTTAACCTGTCAAAAAAATCTTAATAACTAATAATATTGCTTTAGAACTAATGATAGTTATAATGTACAATGTATGTATGTACATACATGTAGATATTTATATATGTATTATGTTTCCAGGAGAAATATTTGATACGGGAACGTAACACAATAGAGAAGACTAGACGTGAATGTGAGGAAGCTGCCAGACAGGAAGCTGAGAGAGTTGCCAAACTTCATCAGCAAGACATAGATAGGTGCAACGAAAGGTAAAAATAGCAATATTTATTCTAGCTTTAACTCCTAACCTGTGGATTTTCTGACATGGACTTGTCCAGCAACTATTTTTAGAACTGTTCAATGTCAAGTTTGGGGTTGTGAAGGTATAAACTAAAGTTTTTTAGCCAGTAGTATAAAATCTGGTCAGATTGCATGGATGTTAAATATTGGCCTCCGTGGCTGAGTAATAATAGTTGCTCAGTGCCTACTGAACCACTTGAAACTTGTTGCTTTGGGTTAGAATCCCACCAAGGACTTTGGATTCTTACCAGTAAGGTGATTGGTGGTTCTACTCAGGTGCCTGTTTGTGCCTAAATAATGTAAATTGGTGCATCTGAGGTCCTTTTCCACCAATAAAGCTTGAAAGTGGCTATATCATAACAGTGTCAATGTGACGTAAAATTCAGCCAAACAAAATATAGAGAGAATAGGTCTCTTGCAGACGTGCATTGCTTTATGATGGTAAATTGAAATAGGCTTGCCATTAAAGTCATAGATATGGCAGGGTGGGTGATCACATGATATTTGAGTTGCACCATGACAAAACCAACATAGTGCGTTTGCAACCAGCATGGATCCAGACCAGCCTGCTCATCAGCGCAGTCTGATCAGGACCCATGCTGTTCCCTATAAGTTTCTCTACTTGTTATAGGGTTTGTAAGCGAACTGCATGGATTCTGATCAGACTGCATGGATGCGCAGGCTGGTCTGGATCCATGCTGGTCGCAAATGCACTATGTTGGTTTTGTCATGGTGCGGCTCAATTTTGTTTCCGGTAACATTGGGTCACACCCATAACTCAAAAGGTTTTTGCTTATTTTTCATTACATCTTTCAATATTTGAATAATAAACACTTCATGTTCCTGGCAATTATTTGCCAATTCCAATGCAACTTAGTTTTCCAATGTAGCTTTTGTACTTTTCCCAATATACTTGGAGAAGATGGTGATAGCAAATTAAATCACAATTTTTCCTCATAGAAAAATTTCTGCAAGCATAATGGGAAAAGTGAAAGAGCTACAAAAGAAAATTATGTACATCTGGAATCAGCAAATATTTCCCTGGAACATGGTGTATGTTTTAATTACTCAAATGTTGACAGATAAACATGTAGTAAAATATTAGCAAAAGACACAAAAAGTAATGGGTATGGCCATTAGTGGTGTCCTAAAGTTACTGTATACAAATGTCACGTGATCACCCGTCCTGTATGTAAAATGTTAAAAGTTTTCAGTAGGAATTTTCTGCAAGATGCTTGAAAATTCTTAATTTCCATCATGAAATATCAAAGATTCCTTAAAAATCCCTTTATTTTTTTCTTTCTTTTATTGTTATAAAGTGATTATTAAATTGATGTTAAATTTACTTTGTCTTCAGGTATAATTTGTTGGAAAGGAAATGGTTAAGAGAGATAGACTGTCGGAAAAATGTGGAACAAGATTTCAGGGTATGTTATGTATGGGTATAAGATAATACTTTAACCAAATTACTTACTCAAATTTGTACATTAAATTCATCTTGCTTTGATAACTTATAGAATTTCAACATCAAAATACTAAAAATAATTCAGCTGCCAACCAGTGGCGGTAAAATCATTGTCTGTATTGCCAAATGAATAGTGGGCCATGCATCTAACTGTCAACAAAGTAAAAGAGAACAACAGAGTTTATTCCGTAACAATTGTGTAATTGACCATCAGCCCTCTATTAAACAAAAGAAAATATCAATAGAAATGGCCCCTTACTCCATTTCAGCCAGACTTTCGTCCGCCTATACGGACAAGAATTAACATTAAAAATGTCTTATGGACAAGTGAAGGAATGCTGCAGATAAAAATGGACAAATAAGTTAAAATCAGATTTTGCTGGCCCTGCGACCCATAGAGTGTGGGCATGCTATATACAATAATAACCCATACATTTTCCATGACAGTTTCAAATGTGGACGGGATTTCAAATGTGGATAATTTGCCAGATACTTTCACAAAAATAGCAAAGCTCTAATATAAAGTGCCAGAAATTTTGGTAGAAATTTGTCTTTCTGTGAACAATTTTTAAACTAGTATATCACATCTGTATTTTAAGGGTTTGGTGCAAAACAACTGTAACTCATATCACATAATATAAGAGTTATATTGGGCGTCCGTGGCCGAGTGGTTAAGGTCATTGACTTCATATCACTTGCCCCTCTGACCGCTGTGGGTTCGAATCCTGACAGGGACTTTGGATTCTTTCATGTGAGGAAGCTATCCAGCTAGCTTATGGAACAGTGGTGGTTCTACTCAGGTGCCCGTTCGTGCCTGTGATAATGCACAGAAGGGCACCTGAGGGTTCCTCCACCAGTAAAGCTGGAGCGTCGCCAATGACCTATACTGTGTCAGTGTGACGTAAAACCCAAAACAAACAAACAAAAAACAAACATCGGTTTCACACCAATCCATCGTTTTGTTTGACCTTTGAAATAGTAAGATCACATCAGGTTTTTATGCCACCGCAGCATCTGCGATGCGGTGGCATATAGCGATTCACCTGTGTGTGTGTTTGTTTGTTTGTGTGTTATATAGATTATATAGTGAACTTAAAAAATCTTCTTGTGAAAAACCACTAGTCCAATTTCAACCAAACTTGGCAGGATTGATCCTTGGGTGAAGGGCTTCCAAAGTTGTTCAAAGAATTTCATTCCATGCAGAAATCTGGTTGCCATGGCAACCAAAAGGAATTATAAGAATAAATTTAAAAAATCTTCTTGTAAAGACCCAAAAGGCCTAGAGCTTAGATATTTTGCACAAGGCATTGTCTGGTAGACCTCTACCAAGATTGTTCAAATTATAGCCCTGGGGTCAAAATTGGCCCCGCCCCGGTGGTCATTGATTTTCACTATATGTACATATAGTCAAAACTTTAAATACCTTCTTGTAAAGACCCAAAAGGCCTAGAGCTTAGATATTTTGCATAAGGCATTGTCTGGTAGACCCTTACAAAGATTGTTCAAATTATAGCCCTGGGGTCAAAATCGGCCCCGCCCGGGGGGTCATTGATTTTCACTATATGTACATATAGTAAAAACTTAAAATACCTTCTTGTAAAGACCCAAAAAGCCTAGAGCTTAGATATTTTGCATAAGGCATTGTCTGGTAGACCTCTTCCCAGATTGTTCAAATTATAGCCCTTGGGTCAAAATCGGCCCAGCCCGGGGGGTCATTGGTTTTCCTTATATGTATATAGTAAAAACTTATAGTAAAAACTTTAAAACAAATTTCTTCTAGCAATTGACAATTGCTAGAGGTTAGATATTTTGCATGAAACATTGTGAACTGAACTTCTAGCAAGATTGTTCAAATTATTGCCCTGGGGTCAAAATTGCCCCGCCCCGGGGGTCATTGATTTTTCAATATATACATATAGTAAAAAATAAAAAAATCTTATTGTCTGAAGGTACAAGGCTTAGAGCTTTAATATTTGTTAAATGATATCATCTATAGGTACTCTACCAAAGTTGTTCAAATTTTGCCTATAGTGTCAAAATTAGCCCCGCCCTGGGGGCCATAGGTTTTCCTTATTTGTATATAGTAAAAAGTTAAAAAATCATCTTCTCTAAATTTACAAAGGCTAGAGTTAAGATATTTTGCATGAAACATTATGTAGTGAACCTCTAGCAAGATTGTACAAATTATAGCCCCACCCCCAGGGGTCATTGATTTTCACTATGTACATAAAGTAAAAAATTAAAAATCTTCTTGTCTGAAGGTACAAGGCTTAGAGCTTTGATATTTGGTATACAATATCATCTATTGGTCCTCTACTAAAGTTGTTTTAATTATGCCCCTAGTATTAAAATTGCCCTGCCCCAGAGGCGATAGTTTTCCTTATATGTATAAAGTAAAAACTTGAAAAATCTTCTCTGAATTGAAAAATCTTCTTCACTGAATTGACAAAGGCTAGTGGCTAAATATATGGCATGAGACTTTGCGAAGTGAACCTTTACTGAGATTGTTCAAATTATAGCCCTGGGGTCAAAATTGGTTCCGCCTCGGGGGTCATTGATTTTCATTATGTACATATAGTAAAAAAATAAAAGAATATTTTTGTCTGAAGGTACAAGGCATAGAGCTTTGATGTTTGTTATATAATATCATCTATAGGTCCTCTACCAAAGTTTTTCAAATTTTTCCCCTGGTGTCAAAATTGGCCCTGCCCAGGGGCAGTGATTCTCATTATGTACACATAGTAAAAACAGAAAATAAAACAAATGTTTTCTGAATGGGAGAAAGCTACAGCTTAGATATTTGACTTGAAATGTTGTTTGGTGAACCTGTATCAAGATTGTTTTGAATTAAACCCTTGGGTCCAAAATTTTGCCTTGCCCAAGGGGACAGTGACCTACTTTCTTGTCCTTTGATGTACAGCAATGAAATTTTGACCAAGTGCACAGTTTTAGTTGTAAAATTGAAATTTGATATGAGGTGACCTAGATTTTGATGATGTGACCTATTTTCTTTTCCTATTTGATGTACAGCTATGAAATTTGAACCATGTGCACAGATTAAAATGTAAAGTGAACTTTGATATCAGCTGACCTAGATTTGATAAAATGTCTTACTGTGTTGTCCTTTGATGTAGTCATGAAATTTAGGCTGTGTGAAATATGACCTTCATCTTTTATAGAGTTAACAATAGATTTAACCACTAATTTGATAATAAGAATTAGATAGGTCAGGGATCTATGCATTATGACAATCTTCAGTTGTATAGAAACAAAAAAAACCTGTTCCTACACTACTATTTAGTGTTGTATTAATGCGGTGGCATAGCATTTTTCTCAAATGCAATCTTGTTTTATATTTTATGTCATTTTCTGTGTACATTATTAATAGGAATTACAAGATGACTATAGGCGGTTCATGGACTACACAGATGGGATGTTCCACTCGGATTACCTCATGCAGCTGAGGCATATGGGCCAGAGGCTTGCCGAGAAACAGATCAAGGCGGTCACATATGAAGACATCGAGAAAAACTTTGAAAGTATAGAAGAGGAGCCAGAATTCTATTGAGTAGACTGTGCTGAAAATTATTGAGATCTCAATGCAGTGCAAGCTGAAAATATGTTTGAACCAGTCTCAAAATGTCTAAAGATAGTAACAAGTCTTGCCATTGGTCAATTTTGAAATTGATTTAACCAATCAGGACCTTTATACAATAATCATCCCATTTCATATTTCTGGTTGAATTATTTGAAGCATTGTAGTTTTTTTTGTTTTGAACTGAATGATTAGCAAGCTTTAAAAATATAGCTTAGTATTACCATTAGCTTTATAATTTTTTAAAGAATTGTGGTTATTGGGTTATATTTTCATGTTTTGAATATGACAAAAATCTTGATAAATGTGATCCCTTGGAATACTAAATGAAATGTATTACCATAATTGTGAGGAATGTCCTAAAAAAAATTATCTCAATCCAGTAGATACTTTTTCTGATCTTATGTAAATTATATGATTATCTACTTATTTTGATTAGGAAATTAATTTGTAGTTATTTAGAGGATTTAAGTTTAGGGTATATAAGATTCACATTCACAAAAAAAACAAATTTGTTCCAAGTACAGTTTAGGTTTTTTGCATGTTGGGTGCAAATAAGTGCAAAAATAACTCAAAAATAAATGTAGTTTCATGGTTTTATTATATTATTTTATGTAATGAGAAAGTGCCAATTTTACATACATATCAAAATAGTGCCTATATTCCATTAATTATTTGTATACAAACATAATTTTTCGTGTATATGTATTTATCTATGTTAAACTGTGATATTTTGTTTAAGATATGTATTAATATCTTTTGTGTGATATAACAACTCTGTGATAAGATGTCTATGGTTAAGATGATATTGACTTAACAAGTCCATGGAAATTTAGCATATTTTTATCTTAGAAAGTACCTTTTTAAACCTTCTGTGCAGTCCAATCTTCGTCTGCACTGTTGCAGCATTCACTTGGTACGTTGTTTTTATTTTCATTTTGGTTTTGTATCTGGTTCTTGTGTAATTTGTTAAAAGGTATAACACTTGCTGCTTCTGCATCACTTGAGATTGTAGCCTAGTAAAATCCATTAACGAGTCAAATACTAATTCTAGATTCTGTTACTCATGTCATAACCCTGTTTTGTTTTATGTCATAATGTGCCATTTAGAAAAAAAAGTTGATCAAATATGAAAAAAGATTGTTTCTTATCAGGAAATGAATTGTTTTCTAATATGATTCTGATATGACATTGGTTATGGAAATGTGTTTTAAATTCTTTACTATTACCAGACTTACATTTTGTTCATATCTATATTAAAGCCAGGGGAGACAATTCAATTGATTTATGTAATAATAAGCATTCATAACTGACAGTTGTTTTTGGGTTCATACTGTAATTTATGAATTAATGAAATAATAGATTAAATGTTTCCTAATTACTGAGTAACATGATAAAATCTATATCTCATTTTGTTAAAAATAAATACAATAACAACAAAAACCAAAAAAATATGAAATTATCTTTAAGTGAAATAGAAATCTTGGAAAATCGTAAAATTATGTTTTAGTTTTGGTTGTTTGTATTTGTGTTCATTTAATGTTTGTTTGTGTTCAAATATTGTAGACTAACTTGAGATAGCAGGCACAGAACACTTGTTACATTAATCAATTAATCAAGCCCTACAAATACACCTTAAGGCATACCCTACTGAAACCAGAGGTGATTACCCTTTGTCACCAGTATAGGGCTAGGCCAACGAGCATACCCATTTGACCAGGCTCTATACTGATTGTCCCTCTAGTTTCGTACATGTATTTTGATGTTAAAATCATTTAAACTTTGAATGGATTGTTCCAAATTTAAAGCAGGGAAAATCCACTTTTTAAATTTAGGAGAATAAAGGTTTTGGAAGTGTAAGCGGCATGACTGACTTGTTTATATAAGGCCCAGTTAGTCTGTCCATTATCATCCATGCAATCTTCCCAAGCTTTAAACTATAGGTTTCTCCAGTGCCTAACTTTACATAAATTTCAGTATGTGTGATTTATTTATTAGATATTTTACTTATATATTTTTTTATATCTCTTATATAATAAGTTTAAAACTGTTAGATACATATTTTTTCTGAAATGATCTACTGACGGTTTTTCAGATAAATGCATCAGTTTTTAAAAATGCATCATTTTTGAATTGTTTCCCTTTATTTACAATAATAACTTAAACACAATAATGCTTGCCTCCCTTTGATTAAGTTTTCTCTCTCTTTTTTTTTTTTGCATGCGTACAAAAAATGTGTGAGATATGTTTGAATATCTCACTGTTTTCTGTAGTGCTTTAAATTCTCTTTTTTCTTCTTGCTGCATAGCTACCAGTAAAGATACCTAGAGTATCATGTATATTATGAACCATATATTTTTATTTGTATTTTATGGTAATTTTATGGGATCATGAATTACTAGTGCTGTTTTAGTATTTTACTGAATTTTGATGTGTAGTTGTGTGCTTAAGGTTGTTCTGAATATTTTTATTGCATTATTTTTTTAAATGTTATTTTGCAAGTATATAACTGTGGTGGGAAGGATTATTGATTCTTTCACACCAATTAAAGTTGGTGTAAAATTGAAAATAAATCTGAACTAGCAATATTTTAAAGAAAACATCAATACTGAAACTTTGTGTTTACAATATGTAATGGTTTACTGTTTTATTTATATAATTTTTGTTTTATTTGGGTGGGGGGTATGGGATGGAGTTAAGTATTACTTTGCTTTGCACTGTTTCCATTGCAAAGCAAGTCAAGTCCCTTACATGCAAAGTTTTGCTTGGTTAGTGTTTAGGATTATATATTATTATTTTAGGTTTTTGCATAATACCGGATTTGATTTGCAGTGGTTGTATCTAATACCTTTATCTTTTATTAGTAGCAACCATTTGGCTTCAAGTCCTTTATATATCTACATGTATATTTAATATCAGTATTATAAATATAGTGCACATATGTTTCTAATGTACTCTTAGCTGCCTTGTTTATGCACGGTTGACTTTATTTTAGTGTTTTTTTTGCCATTTAGTTTGTAGTACTTGTATAATGTACACCATATGTAGTCAGTATAGAATATTTTTATAAGTGTAGGTACAGATTAATTTTAATTTGAAATACATGTAAACATAAATATTTGAGTCGGGTCATGACAAAACCAACATAATGGGTTTGTGACCAGCATGGATCCAGACCAGCCTGCGCATCCGCGCAGTCTGATCAGGATCCATGCTGTTCGCTATCAGTTTCTATACTTGTTATAGGGTTTGTAATCGAACAGCATGGATCCTGATCAGACTGCGCGGATGCGCAGGCTGGTCTGGATCCATGCTGGTCGCAAATGCACTATGTTGGTTTTGTCGTGACACAGCTCATTTGTCTAGTGAGAACTACAGCCAAACCTGTGTATGAATACCCACTTTTCATGAGCAAAGTTTGGCTTTTATTGCAATGTTTTGTAAATGTTTTAAGTTTGAAAAAAAAGCAAGATTCATAATATGAAAAATTATTTAGGAGTCAATATTTCACTTAAGTGCAAAATATCACATATCTTTTATCAGATAAGACATTTAAAATATTTGCAGCTACCAATCCATGTTGATATGGACATTTTTTTATTGTAAGATTTCTTGTAAAAGATGGATCTTTTTTTTCCCTATATGCGGCTTTGTGAAAATGTCTTAAGTCAAAATCTTCAGATAAATCGTAAGATTTTTTGTGAAAATGTTTGTGATAATTTTTATCATTTTGATGCTATAATTCCTGTCATTTATTAAGGCCAGTTCCAATTACAACCACTTACACTTGATAAGGTCATTGTACATGTGTAGCAAAGTAAATGTTTAAAAAAAACATGTAGCAAAATTTAACTGATGGTGTCAGATAAGAGTGTGATGGTGAATTCATTACAACTGCACTGAATATAACTCTACATACTCAGTGATTTATCCTTTCAAGTGAGTCATTAACTGGAAAACCTCAAGTTTCATGCCAGATTATTTGGTAGTAGTCACACTGGTTTTTGTGTGACTTTCTACAGAGTAGTGGCAACATATATATATTATTAAGGTATCCATTAATAAGTATGTCATGTTTTTACGTGTATATGTATTAGACGTTGACTGTTGATAGAAAGATATTTTACACAGGGTTTGGCTGTATTTTTTACTTGGCTTATGTACAAATTGTTTCCCGAATTTCATACTTCCATGTTAATATCATCTGTTGCTGTCACGGCATTAGTCTTGTTATCCTGTTATGGTTAAATGTCATCAGTTGTCCTGTTATGGTCTAATAGTTGTTATTATTATCCTGTTGATCATGTTTATGAACATCCTACATTATTTGATAATTAGTATTACCTTCTAACTTTCATCCCAAAAATTGATAATTTATCAATCTGTTTCTCTGTTCTTTAAAGGCACATTATGCCTCAGGAATCCATTTTTTTTCAATTCTTTAGAAATATCAAACATGTGTTTAAAATGTTTAAATAATGGATTTAGAGCATGTTAGATGTTTAAATACTGAAGAAAGTAGTGCGGAACATGCAGTTATGTGTCATAAAGGTAGCAAAATGTAAACAAAGTACAATGTAGTATTTTGACTTCCATACAAAATACTAATAATTCAATATATTTATATCCATTGCTAATATAACAACATAAGCAGGTGTTAGTTCATGTACAATGTATATGGCAAATAAGTTATGTTTTGGAAACTGCAACAAGATAGGAAAAATTAAAGATCTTGAGAAATGAAAATGATAGCATATCTGAGGCATAATGGGCCTTTAAAGAAGAAGACAGAAGCTGAACTCCATGCTTACACATGTTGGTGGTACAAAACTTAAACTTTCTTTTGAAATAATGGGAAAGAACTCTTTGTTTACTTTGCTTTAAACATTATAATATGAAGTATTACCTCTCTTATGAGTTTTATAGGAACCAAGGAACCAAACATTTGCTATTTTCTATATATGCTGAAGTAGATAGTAGAATTGTGTTAAAACCTCTCACTGTATTATACACATTTATAACACAAAAAAGCCACATCAAACTGTGCAATAATTTAGACTAGAATATCTTTGCATGCTAGCCTTCACTAAACAGCTTGTTTCCAGACCTGGGGTAATCATTAATTGTAATCATTGATTTTTTAATTGATTACATGATTACACTGTAATCATCATGTAATTGATTACCTTGCCCAAAATTGATTACATTAATTGTAATTAATCAATTACAGCTAAAATTCAGTCAGTAATTATGATTACAATTTGATTGACATTGATTACTTTCAGATTTAACAGGAAACTATTTTAATTCAAAGGATGCCTTTATTTTACATGATACAGTTTATCTTTTGTATTACATTTATAAAGTAAAAGCCCTTAATTAAGACCATCATCTGGGCTGGACCAAAGTGGTCTAAATTGTGGGGTGGTCTTAATTGTGAATATTCTCATCATTGCTTACATACTTATCACCATGATCTATTTTAGTCATTTAACAGCATGTATCTTAAGCTACAAATACAATATAAGACACTATAAAAGTATGCTATGATATTTGATGAGAGGAAGGATATTTCTGAAGAAATTTAAGATACAATTCTCTTTGGTCAGATTTCAATATCAATTATAATATGATGTACATAAATCACCTATCAAATAAAACTTAATTCTTCACAAAATAAATTTGCTGAAAGCAACATTAAACCACTCTAAAATTAACCTTCTCACCTTATTTCATACAATGACCCAATAATAAAAGTTTTTCACACCTGAAATTAAGTGTCATGCATTTTAGCATTCAAGCAGATCATAACAACAAATTTAATATCTAGATAGGTGTTTAATATCAGTGGTCTCAATACAATGTACTTGGGTCAAATTAAGAATAAAGCAAAGAATTTGGACCAGGGCTTACGTTAATGGAAGTTTGGGAGTCATTTACTCCTTGCTTTTGGCTTGTGACTTCCAAAATTTAATGTTTTTCCTTCTTTACATATATAGTGTGACTTTCAACAGTGGGTCCAGAGATTTTGCAGTCTCTGACTTCCAAATTTTGAAACTTAGTGGAAGCCCTGTTGGACTTAATCAGGTGGTCTTAAAAGTGGATAAGCAGTTGTTTTTAATTCTGGATCATTTCACCATTGTCTAAAGAACCTTGTAAAAAATAGTCTTATTAAAGGGGTTGTCTTAATTCAGGGGTGGTCTTAAGTAAGAATTCTACTTTACATTGAATGTAATCAATTATCAATCAATTACTCTCTTAAAATAATTGTAATTTAATTGATTACAGAGGCAAGTGTGAGTAATCAATCTTAATCAATTACAATAAAAACTGAAAGTAATTGTAATTAAATCAATTACTGATCAATGTAATCAGCCCCAGGTCTGCTTGTTTCCAGACTGATTCAAAGTTTATAAATAATATGTGTATGGAAATATATGTAGATTTACATGCTGGAATGAAAATCAGTTAGCTTTTGACACCAGAATAGAGCCAGACCAGCCTGCCCATCCTTAAGCTTCTAAGATATCTGTAGGAACATAGTTGGCTATTAACTTCTTGTATTATTTTCTACTAAAATTATCTTCTAGTCATTATTATTACTTGATCAAACTTTAGTTATAGATATAAAAAATAATAGTTAGGTACAGTTAAACCACCCCAGAATAAAGACCATCCCGTCAATAAAGGCCTTTCTTCAACAACCCTACACTGATTAATGTGCCCATTATAACCTCCAAATAAAGACCACTTGTATATAAAGACCATATTTTGTGTCTCCTTTGAATGGCCTTTGTTCACAGATTTAACTGTATATTTTTGTACAGATTTGTATATTTTTATATGGATCTTTATCCTGCTTGAAACAAAAAATGATACATGGCCCATATATCTAAGATTTTGAAAGATACCTTGTACTGTTTTTTCTGCAACTTTTTCAAAAGATTTTTTAATTGAATGGAATTAAAATTGATATAGAGAAGGTTATTTTGAATAAATAGATTGATCAATTTTAGTTATTATATATTTTTTCTTTTGTTTTTCTTCTGATTTTACTGCCCTTAGTATTCTGCTTTATAAGTAAGTTGATTTAAGTTATTTTAAGTCTTGTATGCTTAGATTTTGTAACACACTGGTTTTTAAATCCAATTTTTTCAAAGAATATTTGTAATCTACATGTACATTTAATTAAAAATTACTACATGTACGTTCAATTGCCGTCCTTAGATTTAACGTGTCCTTAGATTCAATGCGTAAACTTGTTAATTTTGATACATTCATCATCAGTGCGTCCATGAATTATCTCCCTTTGTAAAGTTGCAGTGTACATGTCATTTGCCCTGATTGAATTCAGGGTGTAATACATTATTAGCTCGACTTTTCTATGAAAAGGGGAGCTATCCTACTCGCCCCGGCGTCGGCGTCGGCGTCGGCGTCGGCGTTGGCGTTGGCGTCACACCTTGGTTAAGTTTTTCGTACCACCCCACTTTATTTCAGAAGTATTGCAAGTATGGCTTTGAAACTTACCATACTTGTTCACCATCATAACCTCCATCTACAGACAAGAGTACATAACTCTGTCAAGGTTTTTGACAGAATTATGGCCCTTTTTTGACTTAGAAAGTGTATTGAGCTTGGTTAAGTTTTTTGTACCACCTCACTTTATTTCAAAACCATTGGAGGTATTGCTTTGAAACTGACCATACTTGTTTACCATCACGACCTTCATCAACAGACAAGAGGACATAACTCTGTCAAGGTTTTTGACAGAATTATGCCCCTTTTTGACTTAGAAAATACATTGAATATGGGTAAAATCCACTTATTGCCTTAACCCTTTGAGATATTGCTTTGAAACTTTTAATGCTATTTCACATCATTACCCCATCTGTACGCAAGAGAAGGTAACTCTGTCAAGGATTTGTTTTAAAAATTAAGGCCTTTTATCGACTTAGAATCTTGGTTAAGTTTTTAGTACCAGTCCACTTTTTGACTGAACTGTTTGAGATATTAATTTGAAAGTTGGAATACTTGTTTACCATCATGGTCCCAAAACATGGGCAGGAGAAGGTAATTCTGTTAAGGATTTTATTTGAATTATGGCCCTTTTTGACTTAGAAACTCAGTTAAGATTTTCATTCTTGTCCACTTGTTGACTTAACCATTTGAGATATTACTTTGGAAGTTGGAGTTCTTATGTGCCATCATGAGACCTATCTGTAAGCAAGAGAAGATAACTCTGTGAAAATGTTTCTTGATTTGTACTTAGAAATTCCTAGTTAAAGTCTTGTGTGCCCTTAACTGTCAAAGTTTTGTTTTATAGGCAAGCACTAAAAAAGTCGAGCGCGCTGTCCTTCTGACAGCTCTTGTATAATAACTTTATTACTGGGCTTGTTGATTTGATTGTTAAGTATGTGAAGTTATATATATGTATATGTCAATAAATGTATATACATCTCTAAAAATAACAAGGCGATATGATTCAGTGGAAAAATGGGGTCAAATTCAACTTAACATTTAATACAGAGAAATAAGTGATTTTTTTTTGAAGATTTACATTTTCAAAGTATAAGAAACATTAAAAAAGTGCTGCCGAAGTGTTTTAAATTTTCTTTAAATATTACTAAAAAGCTTGGGTCATCGACTCAAAAATATCAAAATATGATATAAATTTATTTAGGTATTTTGGACAAGGTGTGTCTATAATGATATACGCCAAGGTTTGCGGTTAATTCATTGCCAGCAGTGTAACTGACCTTACAGGACACTGATCCAGAGTCATAAAAAATACGCATTTGATATTTAGTGAATTACAGAAACAACAAAATGATTAAACAATCTAATTTGTCTTATAGAAGTAGAAGAACTATCTAAATTCCATTCTTGAGTTTTCTTTGGTGCAGCAACAAAATCGTTATAAAAAGATGTACCTTTATGTTTACAACATAGAAATGATACTCTTCATTTGCTAGTATATATACTAGTATATATACTTATATAGTGTCATCTCTAGTTACCGATTTTTTTATTTGTATATGAAGACTTTTGAATCTATTAAGCCTTAAATGTTATCAGGTTATGGGATCAGTCTGTCTCATTAAACAAATCGTATTTGTTGAAACTATCTGCAATAAAAAATGAACATTCTTTTCTTGTTTTTTTTTTTGTTTTTTTGTTTGTTAGCGAGGTTTATTGTTAGTGACCGTAGCTCTAGTCATTTTGAAACCCGTGCCTATTCCATGTTAAGAATTTCCATGACCCTCGTGTTAACAGAATGAAGTCCAAAACCAAGTGCATTTCTGGAAGCACGTGATGTTTTACAGAAATCAATCCAAAACCACATGTTTTGAGAGGACGAGATTTTTTTACTAAGAATCACCATATACTGGAAACCGTGATGTTTAACGGAAAACAGTCCAACCATGTATAACTAGAGACCGTCACGTTTTACAGAAAGCGAACCAACCTACTTGTTTCTGATGGCCGTGATATTTTACGGACCAGGCGTTACTGAAAGCCGTGAGCTAAATTCTGGCAATATTCAGCTATAATTAGGTAAATTGTTATCAATTGTTGGCAATAGTAGTTTTGATCGCTTATTAAACTGCCCTTTCTCTATGTGACCTTTTTTTTCTATGTGACCTAATTCATGAAGTATTTTAAGGCTAGTGACTTTGCAAAGAAGTGCGCTTACTTAACTTGTCTAAGGGATGACCGGGGAGGGGGGTAAGGGGCGACAAGTGTTAAACGAGAAAACAAGGTTATGCTATACAGACTTGATTCATGTATGTCATAATTTGTCATGTATGTTTCAAATAATTAGAATGAAATACATAGAAAGCAAGATACCCTCTGATGAAAATTTATCAACTAAAATACAGAAAATGGCTGACAAAATGATGATAATTTATGTTTTTGTCATGTATTATACTGCGCAGTTAGCTCAAATGGTAAACTGAGCCTTATACTGTGAAACAAACGACCGGGTTCGATTCCCGGGAGATGCTTTGGTAGTTTAGGGCAGAGGAAGGTAGTCTAGTACTAATGTAACTCTCCAGGAACGATGGTTAGGAAACTACCCGCCTATATGACTGAAATACTGTTGGGGGAAAAGGCGTAAAATGAAACAAACCCGGGTTCGATTCCCGGGCCGCACGGTGCAGGCCGCTTTCGATTTCATTGATCATGAAATTCTTTCCACGGTCATTCGCACTGTACCTATGCTCTGGTGTGTATAGAAGTTATCAGTTTCTTTGCGATAGTGAAGGACCTGGAGTAGTTAACTGCTCGGCAACCTATCCAGGAACTATGCGATGGCTGACCTGTCTCTGGTGAATTCAAAGTGGCATACCGCCATTATATCGAGGTTAGACTATACCAACACCACCATCATCCAATTTTTGTATTTTGATAATGAAATGTTTTTAACTTTGTATGAAACAAGCACAATTTCAGCATGTTAATTGAGTGTTCAAACTACAAACTTGTTAACGTTAGTCATATAGACGGTAAATGATACAAGGGCATAATTAACCCTTTTATACAATGGACTCCGCCCACTATGAATTTGGAACCTTCCATAGTTATTTTAAAGGATTTCATTATAAAAATGGACAAAGAAGTGTTGATTACGCGATTAAAGAAAATAGGTTTGTTTCTTTAATTGCGTAAAGTCAACGACGCGGTCAATAAAAACAGGTCAATGCAATAATTAAATCTTAAAAAGAAGAGCTTTCTTACGAACAACAATATGTAAAACATTCAAGGACAGATAAAACATTTATCAATCCTTTATATTAGAAACTGCATGTGCTCGCATAAACAGCATAAAAAACCCATTAAGATCAGCTGTTTCGTCCAGATGAAAGCCACACCTCCTTACCAAACCTCTCTTTTTAACCAATCAGATGGTCCGTTTTGAAACGCACCTTCGCAATTAAACCACGTGTGCATCCTCGATTCTTTTGCAAATAATATAAAATTACCTCATTTAAACGACACAATTAATGCCCGAACACGCATATTATGAACAATTATTCATTTATGATATATTCTATGCATTAACCGTAGTCAAATTTGACGTGCGCGTCCACATACTAGGTCATTTATCAGCTTACGAGCCGTGACCTTTACGGGTCATGCGCGCGCCTATATAACCGGCGTTTTGCGGCGAAAACAGCTGATCGCAATCCAACAGCTGATCGGGAAATGTTTTAAAGTGACTAAAAACTTTTTAAAATTCTTAAAACTTTTTTTCATAACTAATCATCAAAAGAAACTAAGGTAAGTGAATTTACTTGTATTTTAATTTTTATTTGCTACTTTAAAGACGTTTTTGCCATATAATTAAGGCACACACATATATATATTATGTTCACATGCATGTATAAGTTAAGAACCGGGCGCTAGTTCATGAATTCTTTGTAATGCCTGTTTGTTAATGCATTATTTAATATATCATTCAAGAAATTGTGGTTAAGTATGCGATATGACTTGTTATTGACTAGGATTTTACCTTAATTAGAACCGTTAATCCGTAATACATGAACTTATAGTAGCTTGCCACATATATAAGTTCAGTGGTTCATTTTTCAATTTTATGCTAAGCTATTTAACTTATATTTTTACATGATAATATGATCAAGTATTTCACATTTTGCTGCGAACTTTTAGCAAAATGGAAAAAAGTTGCGTACTTTAGAACAACCGACTGACCCATTTATATTTTAAGTTGAAAACAGACAAAACGTGTTTTTTTATAATATACGTTATTAGTTATTACTAGTTCTTTCTTGCATAGCATTTGTAATGAAGAATTCATAATATGAAGTATTTTTCCAAGTTGCATACTTCGCAATGATGCATGCATGCATGTAGTATAGTAGTTTGCTGCGTCATATTTGCACAGAATTCTCCGGCCGGTATTTTTCAGCGGATCAGCTGTTTTGTTGTTTCACGTGGTATCAATCTATTGATCTAAGATTGATCAGTGATTTGTAACCATGTATATACAGTTGTTTATCCTTTATGCTAATATTGTATAACCGGACTTTGTCCGGTATGTATGGCGTAAACATCACGCAAAATAACTTTGTATATTTACTTGTATATTTAACCTTAACCGCAATTATCATACAAAGTGAAATATAAAAATATCTTGATAATACGTTGTTTTTACATAGCATTTACGAATTTTTTTTTATGAAAATATTCGAGTTCAGGGCAAATGAAGTGGATACTAGCATTATTAAGCATACTTTTAAAAGATCTATTGTTCACTAAGAAATCAGTTGGACACATTGCCAGTTAGCGTGTTCAAAAAATCGGATTAAATAGGTCGAACGATATTTTGCGCTTAACCGATTTTTCTTTTAGAGAAAAACATGTTTAGATGAAAAGATAATATATATACTAAAAGAGCCCATGACCGTGAATTAAAAATAGGGGAGAGTGTTGAGACTGAATTAATTTTTTGCACAAACCGTTGTATGTTATATAAAAAGTATATACGATTATGAAATATTCATTATACATGCAATAAAATTCAAACTGGAACAATGCCAGTTAAGAGAATGCTAAAGTGAAAGAACTCATTTTTTATGTTTTTTATTTATTTTCAAATCTTAGTAACTAGTGTTTCCGTTTAGATAATATAACATTGTTTTAAGAAATGATTAGAAGTGTGAATTCTTGGAAGGTCATGCAATGTTGTAGCAAAGTCAGCTGTTTTTTTTTTTTTGTTTTTTTTGCTTCAGATCCGTGAAATTTTTTTTATTTCGTTGGTTCAACGTCAAATTCAAACAATCCTGTTGTTTGGTATCCTACTTTTCGCGTAAACATGTTTACTGTGACAGTTGACGTGGTGGCCTTTGATTTAAGTTTAAATATACGTCATTGCGGTCTATATATGTTAGAAATGTAACTAATATATGAATATAATTAGGAAGAAAAAAACCACGTGACTGTAACTGATTTTTGCAGCGTCAGCAAATCATCCTTAATTGCCACTTTTCATCGCTCATCATGGAAACAAGCGATCGACACGTAAACCATATGCTTAAGTACGCGCATTTTTATACATGCGAACTACGTGCATGCATTCACATATGCAATTTAATATCTGTATATAGTAATTTCTATATTCCAAGCTGATATGTAAACTCGAATAAATATAGTTATATTTTCCCCCAGAAAACAAATATATAAAGTATATAAAAGTACAGCCCGATACGCTTTGCAGTTACGGCTCTGCTATTCATGAATGATAAACCTTGTTAAAGTTCTGTTCTGTTCATTTCTATCACTAAATAGGATCTAGAATATTCTCGATCTGACACTTTTAAGATTTAATCCCCACAGCCATTTAAATTCTTCTTCTTTTTTTTCAAGCTGACCACACAAGAGGGATTATGCATTGAAGACAGTCGGCGTAAACAAGTGTTATCTGATTGTACTTTTGTGAAAAAGAATAATAAAACAAATAAAACTGAAGTGCATGACTTCATTAACGGTTGACACTCAAGTGGCTTTTGTCAAAATTAAAATTAATGAATACTCCAGTATGCGTGACTATGTCTTAAATCTAACAACCCGGTGCATTAAATAAAGTTGATTTAATTTGAATAAAGCGAATTAAACAAAGCTCAAGGTTAACTTAGATTATGTCAAAAGATTAACGACTATGAAAGCCTCACAGGTGGATTGGTTTAGCATTAATTGTACCTATTTATAGTAAAAAAAAATCAAATTTTGTAGTGAAAAAAGGCAGAGAGCTATTTGCTGTTTCAATTTAAACACTTATTAATTGAAAATAAATGTGATTCTGAATTTTTTACAGCGCGCGGCATCATATGAGGTCGAAATAGTATGTTAGAATAGTCGCATTAAGCGATACGCACATGTGCAATTCAGCTTTTTTTTTCGCGCGCAAACTGTAATATTAGTGGCTATCGCTTCGCTAAACTCCGTATTATCCGGCGTATATCGGATACATTAATTAATCCAATGCTTTTTTAGCTCTTTATTTTTCATTTTCATTTTACTTGCAGACTAAAAATGGAACTTACAAAAACACTAGTATGTTGCACATTGGTGCTGATGATTTTGACAGAGGTGGTGATATGTAGACCGACACACTCCGGTAAAGAATCGGAACTTGAGGCATTAGTTAAAGACAGTAAGTATATAAATGTATATCTAAATGGAAATGTTCAAACAACCTGTTTACTTCAGTCAATATTACACGGCTAGTTTAGTGCTAGACAACTTCTTGTCACTTATATTAATCACTTTCAAGTCCACTTCCTGGGACTTACCAGTACTGGTGTCACAGTACTGGTGTCATATCAGGAAACATGGCCCGAATAGGGTTCGAACCCAGCCATTATACATGGGTATGGAAACAGACGACTTTATTACAATTCATGTTCACATCTAATCCCCATCCCCACCCCGGTCTCTTGTCCTTATTCAGCTCCAGATAATCACGGTTAGGAATGAAACGGAAATTTAATGACGGTTTGTACAAATAACATAATTTGATTTTTTTTTTCACATATACATGTAAAAGCCCTTTAAGATTATTTAAGATTTTTTTAACTTCGATATTCTAAACAGGAATCGTTAGGGACGTTACATTATGTATATAATTAAACTTGACCGCTTTATTACCACCTTGAATTTTATGATTTAAGAAAGATATTATCAACATCGGATATAGAGCAGGCTGACACATATATAAGTCGTTAATCATATCCTCTATTATTTTGGCACAATACATTAGCAAATAAATATGCATAAACATGGACATGTTAATGAATATTTTTTATAAGTAAGTTGTTTTTCGCTAGCTTTATCCTCCGTAATTATCTCGCTAAGACACGTGATCAACGTCAGTATTTATTCTGTCATTATCCTTGTATACTTTTTAATGAACGAAAATGTTATTTAGATTCGTTAATAAAGGTCAAAGGTCAATTCGGTTCCGTTCTGGCGTGCTCTACTTCATCTTCAGCCTCCTCTTCTTCTTCTTCTTCATATTATTATTATTATCATTATAATTATTATTATTATTTGATTATTATTATTTTTTGAATATTATAACCATAGCTGTTTTAGCGCGTTCTCAACTTTTAACTACTTCAATTTCATGGTTCGCTGATATAGAGAAAAACTACAATTGTTGTGTTTTTCCTTTGAATAAATTCGTAAGATATGAATACATCATTTTTTGTATACTTTAACTAGTTGACCAGCGGTTAATCAGAAGTGAACACAAAAGTTCCCGGCGGAGGCGCCGGCATGTTGCCACACAGCGATTGGCTATACTGGAACATTGCCTGAGAAACCCATACACTTGCCGGTAAGTGTTTTATGCTTTTTTATAGGCACATATTTCGTTCCAATAAGAGTTTATTAAAGGATCAACAGAACAAAAAAATATTTTTTGGCGTGATCATATTAGGGGTCACGCTTTTGTTAAGTTACAAGACATAAATTCGTGATATACTGAATTCAAAATTTATAGGTCACCTTTTGGTAGATAATAACCTTTAGGACATGAATGGTGACATGCCCGGGATTCGTACTGCAAGTGTCTGAAAAGGCGGATGGACCTTCATTAAGTCTAGAATACCTACATACATCCAGGATTGGCCTTAAATATTTTTCGAAATAATAGAATAATTATATTTGCTTTTAGCAAAATGTTATTGCTAAAAACAAGTGACATTTGATAAAAGTTTCGTTAAAGTTGAACAGGCGCCTGTCTTGTCAAAAGTCACTATGTTGTTGTCAATGTTTGCAAATATTTCAGAAGCTACAGTTGCTAGAAAAAGCACACAAAATGTCACCAATTTTAAAACAATGTCTTCAAAACAATGCTTAATATTTCAAACAATCTAAACGCGATTCAAATGGTAATTCAAATGGTACGTTGACAGAATGATTTTCGATAAAGGTGTAATCATAATTTAAAGCAACTTTTTTAAATTAAGATGAGTTACATAGTTAAGTTCAAGTTGGGGCATTATCATAATATGTCTTATATGATAATAGACAATATAGAACTTTATTTGGTATATACATGTATTTTTTCCAGAGCGGAAGTAGAGCGCATGCGAAGGCTTCAGAGGAGGAATAGAGATTTCCGTGTGATAGTGATCGAAAAATAACATTAACATTGGAGCCGTGGCAACGAAATGGTAATTCCGAGGACAGTAATCGATTCGAGGGAGAATTTCACCTGAAGTGACGTTTTTGTGTTCCTTTACACGAAGTGATGATCTCATAAGCTAACGAAATCAACCGCATTTAAACTTTACTCATTGGTGAACTACTTTTTGGTGAACTACTTTTTCTATTGATATTCATGCGTGTGTAACTTTGTTAAAAATGAGACAATAGCTTTAATACCCACAGTAATGTGACTTATAAATAAATATTTAATAAAAAACTAACAAAAAACAATATTTGGAAATGCATGGAGTTCTTCGCAAGTTCCTGTAGAAGATAAGAAGAGCAAAAAACTACAATCAAAATAAGTGAATATTGAAACATCGGAACTGTAAAGAGAAGGTTCTATTGTGTACAAAATATGACAGGTGAAGAAGGGTTTGCATGATAATTGTACAAAAAATTAACAGTTGTCAACAGTTATTCAAGCACCTCCTTTATTTAAAAATAACAGTAACAATATGAGTATTTTAGCATGAGATCAACATGAATTTGGTTCATTGGTCAATGGCCATTCTAATCAATCCAATGTAGAAATTTAAAACTTTTAAACCAATGTCTTCTTTATATTGTAGGACTTCTTTTGTTTTTACTTTTATTTGAGACAACACTCATGCAATCCTTTTTTATGACCCAGAGCACCATCCATCAACATTTCGTGCAAATTCGGCAAACTTCGGAACTTTCGATATCCTACCTCGAAGATGAAACGAGCGCTCACATGTTACTTTTAAATCGCGGAAAGTGGCGACAAATGCCCTAATATGCAAAAAAGCTGCCGGAAAGTGGCGATATATTCCGAATTTGTACGAACTAATGATGGGTAAGCTGAAGAAATGAGAGCTATCGGAGAATTGTGATAGCCATGCAGGAACTTAAAACTAGCGTTACTACAAATGTGTCACGTAATAATTTCCGTTTCCACGACAATGTCTATTTCTTTCGTGAGTTGTCATGGTTACAAAGTTATGTATGTGACAGACATGTGTGATATACATGTGGCATCTTGAGATCATAGGGCTTTGCTTATAAGGGTCTCGGTTGTTTTTTTATTAATAAGATATTCAAAACAGAAATCGTAACGTATGTTCCATTATTTATAATTTATTATGCTGTACAATGAACCCAGAGTTGGAGATAAACTTAATGTATCTTAGCTTTTTACAAAAAAATACTGAGACCCCTATTAACAGCTTTATATTTATGTTAAATTTTGTGTTTATATGTGTTCTCTGATACTTCATATATGCAGGTTTTGACACACAAAGCTATATACAATATTTAGCATCAAGCAGTTAGCTGCGTATGGTTTAGATGATCGTATATATGCGTATTTTCTAGCACGACTGACCTATTATTCAAAAGGGTATTCTTCACTACAAATGATTTCCGAAATAAACATACTGCATATGTGAAGTTTTAGTTTCCATGCCTTTATATGTATTTTTGTATGTACTGTAAATTTCGTATAACATCTTCATACACAACATTATGGCATAAAATAAAAGATGTTCAGTTAATTGTAAAGTATGTTCGAGTGTGTGTGTGTCTTGTGATGTTGTGATGTATTTATGTTTTAGATGCCGATTTGCAGTAACGCGAACCCGTTTTTTTAATTTGTTTAATGTTTTGTACGTTATGATTTTTAAGATGAAAATCCCTTTATTGTTTAACAAAACAAAATCTGCGAATTCCATTATCGTTAACGTATTTTGTGTGTGTGTAACTTTTGTTGGTTTTGTTTGTTTGTTTGTTGTTGTTTTGTTTTCGTTTTTTTGGTTTACTCTGTGTTTTTTATTTGTTCGTTTTTTTTCCATATCGTAATTTTACCGATATATTTTCAGTAACGATTGTTACTCTAGATATGCGTTACATACTTTACTATATGTTTTACGTTACGTTGTTTTGTGTATAGGTAACTCCCCAGTGTCTGTGTATGTACACCGGTCTGTGTTTGTTTCAGGGCGTTAGTTTATCGTTTTTGTTGTATGTTTAAAAAATTGTTATATCTATAGGGCAGTGTCGAAAGAAAAGGAAATGAAAGCACTTAAGTGTACCAAATATATAGATAAAGAATGTGTGTTCATATGTTTTTAACTAGTGAATTTGATGATTACATGTATAAAGTTATGGAATATTTATGTTATTGAGATCACTTTTACGGGAGGAAAATAAATGTTTAAAAGTGAGATTGATATACCAAATACTGAATGATAAGTTCATGTATGGAATGTTCACGTTAAATGTATGAAATGTACGAGTAAATATACGTAAGTCTATTTATAAGTCTATGTACTTAATACAGAGAGGACAAATCGTCCAATGTGTCTTAAGTTTTTTTCAATTTAAAAAATAGTTTATGTAAAATGTTAATAACCTAATCCGATTTAACATGGTGTTTTTCAGTATATGTAGAGTAAGTAATGTACATGTATAAAAAAATTCATCCAACTTGAATTTTTGGTCTATTTTCTATTATTTTATGAAGCAGCTTAAAAAGATATGAACTTTTTGCACTCATTTTACTTGTCGAGCGTATGTAAGAAAAAACTTTACTAAAAACTTGACACGAAATAGGTCATAATATTAGCGTATAAAGTTTAAAGATTGACCATTTTTTATCGATTCATTCAGTCATTTTGTCTGAAATTGAGATCGATTATGTTTTATACCTTGCCATAATCCCTTCTTTATTCCATTGTATGATTTAAGTACGAGATTATAACATTTGTAAATTCATCACATTAACTGCATTCACTATTTTTAAAATCGGTGCGCATGCGTGTCTAAATGCTTTGCCGAATGAGTCTGTTTTTAGTAAAATGTTTTTATCAATGTTTAAGATTTTTTTTATTTAGGTACTGATTGAAACAATGGTTGATATCAGAAAAAGCCATTTATGTACTTTTGTCCCTGGTTACGAAAATTAAAGTTTCGTAGGTCTTTGAATTAAGTAAGAAATTATGTCCATTATTGTATTCCGTATTTTTATATCAATGGAATACATGCTATATTATGGTAATGTTCTTGATAATGATAAGAAAAAAATAATATTATATTACATGCGATTCTTATCACGAGCTATGTTTATCATGGTGTTCCATATTGTATTCCGTAATTTTGGTATGATTTTTTTTATATATATCTTATTTGTTTTGTTTTGTTCAGATATGACTTAGTTTCGTTTTAGTGAAATATATAATGTGCATTATTATGTAAAATGCTAGGATTTTCAAATTAAATGGCCAGATTTGTATTTACACGATCCTGTCCTTCTATGAAGGCAGATAAATATTGTTTAAGAAAATGAACTATATTTTGAATAAAATCGTTAAAATAAATGATGAGTATTGTTGAAGTGTTATTATTGTAATTAAAATGGTATTTTATCATATGAAATGCCCGCGGGCGGCGCCGGAATCTACTAATGGGACAAGTGCTGGGCCAAGACCACCCGGGAGATTCGTGCCGACATGTCACATGGTCTTCACCGATCACTATTCTGTCAGTGCATACTTTTATTTTTTCTCGGTTTTGTCCAGATTTTAATACGGTCTTTTAAGATATTTATAGTAGTAAAGGTTAAAATATTGCGATTTTGAAATTCGACACACTCTTCTGTTGAAGGTGGTGTGTTCCATGTACTTGGCTTTTTTCTTGGGTTACTTTTGCATTTCTTTTATATTTTTATATTACAATAGCTGACTACAAATAATAATAATGTTTGCACACTATGTACACTGTAAATTTTGGGAACACTACACGTGTTTTACCAGTGTTTCAAACAAAAACACTGACGTTTTCATATAAAATGCTTATGTTTTGTATACGTTTCAGTGAAAACACATATGTTTTATTCATGTTTTCCGCTCGATGCCCAGAAAACGGTGGTGTTTTCACAGGACAACCTATAATATATAATTAAATAATTTTACATTATTGAATGAGTTGAAGTCACGCAAGTGTTGTGAATAGGCCACATGTAAAAAAATAATGAGACAAAAACATCATTTGTGTCGGAAAATTCGTATATACTTGTCATCCGGAAATCTGAAAACACGTGTTTCGGCCGAAAACACGTGTTTCGGCCGAAAACACTAAGGTTTAATCTGACAGCGGTTACTTCCCCTTAGCACAAAAAACATGAATTGATTATTTTTTTTTTTATAATTAGAATTATTTTTGTACAATCCCCATATTAAAATATCTAGATCCAGAAACAAATAATAATGAATTCAATTACATAAAATATTTTATAATAAATAAATTCGAATCATAGCAGCCAGATGCTTGCGTGTAAAGAGTACGCTTTGATTGATATCTCCGTAAAGCGCCTGGCGATGTAGCACATTGTAGATCAGACGACAAAGACCGCCAGAAATTGTTTGTCTCATTTTTGTTGTTTCTTCCATAACAGATATGTACAACAGTTGCTTAAACAGATTTGTTAATATTTTTAACGTTTTTACAGGTGAATGGTTAGGTTTTATGTACTATATAGTTCATTTTCGCTTCGATAGACGAATTGAAACAGGTGGGTGGGGAATGCTGTTTACGTTACGTGATTAGATTGGTCAGTTATTTCTGTTTGTGCAAAAATTACTCAAACTATTGGTGTTCTTTTTCACGGATTTGTATTCAAATCACTTTGGGGTAGTTTTAAGTTGTATCGTTTGTTTCCTTGTTAAGGATTAAAATAATTTAAATTTGTCTTTCAACTGGTCCACCAGGGCAGGAGTATTTCTGTCCACACACACTTTCTAACAACAAATTGAAGTAAAATCTTATTTACATTTAGTGATGTAGGAAATGGCGCATGATGTCCAATGATCAGCTATGGGATTGACTATATGTTTATACCTGTCTGATAATGCAGGTAGATCTATATAAATTAACAATTTTTATCTAGGGGCCCAGACTATTTTACATTAGTTATTTAGGCATTTCTTCTAGAAAGCTGGGGCCCTACCCAAAAGTTAGGACCATTGCGACTGGATCCCTGTTATTTTATATCCCTGTAATGGAAGCACGATGGGCACACTAACAAAGTTTGCACTCTTACCCTATGCTACGACCGGATGTAAACAATACGTTCGCACAGGGCATGCGCGATTATTAAATCCCACCCATTTTATTCGATTAAATTCTAGAACAACCTCTACTTTCGGTTTCAATTTTGCTGACAAGGAACAGTTTGAGTCAACGTAAGTGTTAATTTTAATAGCAATGTCCAAAACTTTGCACTACACGGCGTAATTTTCATTACATATCGGGTATTATTACCGTCCTGGTAGTTTTTATTCCAGTCGGTCAAAATGACGGTACACATGTACATGTAAACAAACAGATTTAACTTCTCAGACAATTTAAATAAGGAATGGACACACGGTAAACTCTGTTGCAACGTAAAGTATATTCATAAAATTACTGTTTGTGAAAAATTGTCTCCGTGTTCAAATAAATTTCAAAAACGGGGAAAAAAGCAGTCTTTTACCGATACCCTGCAACTGAACCTTATTATTCTGACGAATTAAATTGACTTTATAACGCTCGTATACAATTATTTATATTGATCGATTTTCATTATATTTATTTTGTAATACCTATCATTCAATATGCAATCACACAAAACCAAGTTTTCCTACATTCAATGAAATTGTAAGTTAGGACGAGCTTTCAAAACGAACAGATAGCATTATTTCCAACACTCTTACCGAATTTCCAACATGGCGGCTCAACCTGGCTCATTTGCATAATTTATTCATAAATGCAGGAGCATAGAACTTTCAGTTTGTTAGTGGGGCAGGTATTAATAGTTGTCATTTAACAGTAACTGTATAAACCTTTTGATTGAAATTTCCTATAAACCCCCACCCCCCTAAATTTCTTTATTTTCAATATTTTATAAACTTTAGAATGAAAAGACAAATAAACATATATAGTTCTATATTATTATCACACATTTATAATAAATGTTCCTTTGTAAGGGTGCAAACTATTCAGCTTTCTCTGGATTTGATTCTTAATTCCATTTAAATTTCGATTTGATTATTGAGGCTAAGTTAACATTAATTTTATATAGGGAATACTTTAAAAATAATTTTTAACTACACTTAAACTTTATTTAGGACAGCAAAGAAAAACATACTGAATAAAACTTTTAAACAACATATCATGTTACATTCAACATGTTTTGATTTGGATAAGCAAGAACACGTTGTCAAGTAAAGAAACGCTTATATTATATATAATATTCAAATATAAAACATTCAATTAATATCAGAAAGTCAAAGTGTTTTTCCCCTACTTTGAGAATGGTGCTGGTACAATTAACGGTACCGGACAGATTGGGAAAAAATCCATCGGTTTGACTTAAATTGGGAATTTTATTTTAGATGCAAAATATTTATTGGGAATTTCTTTTATCCAGGGAGGTGATGAAAATTTTGCATAATTATACACTTTAAAATCATGTATTATTAACTTTAAAGATTATTTTTGCTGCTTGAGGTTGAAAAAAAATTGATAATCATAACAATTGTACATAAATAATGTTTAGTAGGTGTGAAACATAAAGGGGAGCGGTGGCCTAGTTGTTAAGGTGTCTGCCTCTCAACTCAGAGATCATGGGTTCGAGCCCTACACAGGTCACGACCATGTTTCTTCATATGACACCAGTACTGGTTGGTTCCAGGAAGCGGACTCGAAAGTGATTGATATAAGTTGCAAGAACTTGTTTCGCAATCGAGCTAAAATAAATATGTTTAAAACCTTAAACATAAAGTACGAAATGAACTGGGTACGAATATCACTCATGTGGTTTTACTTGGTTTTTATCGTATATCACTTATCAATACGGAAGGCTCCGAGGCATGCATTACTGTTTTTAGAGGTAATTTTTCAGTGTTAAATTTGGAATTTATTCAGTCATGAATTGGAAAATTTGCTGTCTATTTTCTATTGGAACGGTGCCGTTTTCCGGTATCAGTTATATAAGGAAAAATACTGGGTTGTTCAATGTTGTTAAGATTTTTAGTCATTGACTAGATTTTCTACCAGAATTTTTTTGTTTTTACTCTTCTTGTGCAAGTTGTGGTTATAGAGTGTGATGAACATATTGACTCTTACTTTGTTTAAAACGCTATAGATACAAAGACAGTGCTAAAAAATATCAAAGATCTCAAGTTTGTTTTGCCCTGTCTTGCATATCTGTAATGGAAGAACAGTTATTATGGATAAATACAGGTACTTCAATAAAATGTAATTTTGGGTACTGTCAGATCTACATGTTACGCTACAAGTTTCTTCTCATAATTACATATTTAACAACTAGTATGGCTAATGAGTACACAATTTTGGAGGTGTTACACTACAAGGCAGAAGAGAATATCTGTCCTTGCAAGCAGTCTTGAAGACCTTCTGAATAAAGGTAAGTATTTTTACACACTACAGCACAATTACAACACAGTGTTAGGTTGTGTGCTCAAAAGAGGAATCTCAGAATTATTTAGAATATAAAGCCTTGTCATAAGAAAATCTGTACAGGTGTGACTATTGTACAGCCACAGTTGTTGGCTAAAACACTTTGTGAAAGTCTGGTGATCCAGATGCCAAGTAAAACCGTTAATATGAATAGAAAAAAATAGACATTTCACAGTATCATATCTTTATTTACATTTGAATTGATTTTTTAAAAAAAGAAATGTGATTCTACCTTTCTGTGTTTAATTTTTACTACATTTGCAAATTCAATAAATTATCATCATGTAAGTATTACCTAATTGCAATAACTTTTGTCCTCCACTTTGATTTTCACAAACATTTAACATGGTGAACCCTAAATGTTAATCATAATTTATTCACAAAATTTTAGCCTTGCAAAAATATCTGATTTCACAGTATAAAGAAAATTCAAAACAAGTAGACTCAAAACACAAACTTTTCACAAAATATAAATAATCATGTTAACAGTAAAACAAACCCTACTTGATGATATTATTTAGAATGGAACAGTTGTCAAAATTTAATTTGAGTTCTATATATGCTGTTTGAGATCCATTTGTGATGGCAGAAATCATATTCATGAATATAACTACAGATCTCATCTATATAATATTTGATAGCTACAATACATAATTGTTATGTTAGAATGGACCTGTCTTAAATGTTTTACAGAAAAGATCTGTAGTTTGATAAATAATTCAAACAGTTTGATACTCGATCTAGTTGGTATTGATGACTATTTCTCAGAAAACACTAACTCAAGTTTTATTCAATATTTTAGCTGGTGACAAGCAAAACAGTTGCAAGGAGGAAGTTTGATTGTTGTGCTGGAAAAAGATGTGACAGAAATGGAAGAAAACGCCATCCTTGACATATTCAAAACTAAGTATTGATGCTTCTAGAAGACCAACAATTATGAGAATAGATATTCCAAAAGACACTGTTTGTAATGTTTGGGCAGACACCCAAAGATGCCAAACATGTCAAAGACTGAGACAGAGTCCACAACTGTTACCACAGCGACAGAAATTGTAACACCATCTTGTAAGTTGCATGAAAAAATAGTAGATTTGAATTTTCTGTCTTATCAGTTTGACTATTAAAATCTGATATATAGTATAATATTTCTTGGCAAAAATGCCTGCAATATAACTGAAATACTATTGAAACAGGTGTTAAACTCCAACAATATGTTCTGAGAACGGAACAATTAAGCTGATAACAGAACTTAAATTTGAACCATTGGAAAATGCAATATTGTATATAAAGAATCTTAAATGAGTTGTCATATAATACATGTGACACATTGAGTAATTTATATATGAGCAGGGGCATGACCTTTAATTTACATGTATGCTCAGCAAAAACCTGGATCATCCCATCCACCCCTTTATCCAATCAGATGTTAACTGTGCGTTCAATGGTTACCAAAGAGGTCCTGATACTTCATTGAGTGGATAGCCAGACCCAACCATGCAGGCATCTAGTCAGGTCTGAGTCCTGATGGTGTACATCCTTACTGCAGGTTTATCATGCATGGCTTAAATAATTTCAAAGATTAATATGTTGTACTAAAATTACAAAATCATTTATCAATATGCATATTTACATGTCACATTATAATTAAGTCTTTATAATGAGGTTCTTTCTAGCAAGTCCTTTGGATATAATAAAGTTCAAAGATTAATTTCCTAAAATGTGTAGACTATAAGTATGTATAAAATAATAACCATGAATGGTTATTATTGTAATATTTACAGTATTGTTTGGATGGTATAATCATAAATGCGACGTTTAAACTAACATGAGGTTGGTATTTGACCCCAACAAAACCATGTTACATATTTGTTTGAACAGAACTTTTTTCCTGAATGTGGAGGAAAATACACTAAAAAATTTAACTAAGAAAAAAAAAAGAAATAATTTAATAAATTACATCATATATGAGCATACACCAAATGGCTGTTAATTATGTCATTAAATTGATATTAAACATTAATGGTTCATAAAATATTTGGAAAGTGAAATTTTAAAGGCAGGTTGATCTACGCTGTTTTGCTACATTTCCTTTTTAATTATCATATGATTATCAAATAAGCTAATTATAATAATTGTTTTTCTTTTTTTTTCAGATGTTGTTGGAAATTAAATTAATTCTTTTGCAGTAGGCCACATCCAACATTTGTTGACAATCTAGAGATATTGTTTGAAGCAGTAGCTACACTTAAACCTGGAGGAAAAGAGTAGGAGTTAAGATTACTGTTTAGGGCAGGCAAACCTTATGGAAAAAGATATCATTGCAATCTACTATGCATACAGCACAGCCTTGTTATAATGGCGGCTTAAGATATAATAATGTTTAAAAGAGGGTAAAAATTGTATTCACAAAAGGTATAGAATAGAAAGAAAAATTCCATTATTTTTTAAATATATAATAAATACTTTTTTGTTTGGATATTATGTGGTTAACTAACATGGTCTATATAAAGGATTCAAACTACCATGTTATACAAAAGGTTGTGTTGAACTAGGAGACCCAGTCAGAAGTTGATTATGCTTCTGCACCTGTACATTATCAAATCAGTTCTGACAATTATTATTGTTGTTTGTTGTTTTTTTTAGATATAAAATATCTGATTTTTAATACAAAAATATGTAATTTTTAATTTAAATGTGCTTTGAAATACATTGTCTGACTGGACTTAAAAAAATTGGCGACTTTATCCTGAGATATATTGCAGAAATCCAACATGGTATAATCTTGTTTTGTGGCTGATGTTTGTTTTTACAGTGCTTTTGTCACTTTTAATGCAAATATGGTTAAAATTGTTAAAAATTGTGTTCATTTTGTCATATTGAAAGCTGTGTTTAGGATCTGATTGTGTGCGTTTCTGTTTACTTACAATTACTGATTTCTGTTGCAGTGCAAAGATGATTTGGACGTTATAGAGCCATAGAAAGTAATACAGGATTCAAACATGGAAAGGGGTGCAAGACAAGATAAATTGTAGTTCTACATAAGGTATAGTAAATTTACTGGAATTTTTTTTTTGTCAGTTTTGTTATAATACCACTGAATTTAATTTTAACTTGAAATACTTGCAGCCGCTAATCATGACAGACAACATTGTAACTGACAAGGGACAAAATTCTGAAAATTTATTAAATGAATTAATGTCAAAAACTATCAAAGGTATCAGCACAATTAAGACTTTGATAAATTCATTTTATATTTGCTTTACATTACAAGACACACTGTTCAGACAAGGGGAGTTATTCTTAAAACTATATTTTGGAGTTATGCCCCTTTCAACTTACAATTTTGTCAAAATAGCATATTTAAATGGATTGACTTTGTAAACTTATTTAAGTATTATGATAAGTATCTCTATAGATAGGCCTCTTTGACAAACATGGTATCTCATTTTTTGCCTGTCTTGTCACTATATAAAATAGAAGAATGTTGGCCCTGCTCAGCATGGCATGGCAGAAGATCGAATTTTGACCTACTGCTCCAGAAGCAGACATAAACTAACACTTTATTATGTGCTGGTTTGGAAATGCTTAAGGTAGAAGATTTCCCTGATCCTGTTATGAAGGGATGGTACTCATTCATTGTTTTGTTCATGTTCATTTTGCAGGATATTGAAGAAGCTAATCTGTCAAAGGTCCTGTCATCACAGCCTAATACTCCTCAAAGTGAAGCCTTGTTTTTATTTTTAACAACATAGAACTGACAAACAGTATATTGTTGGAGACCAGTGCAAGATACCACTTGAGACAGATAGCCTCATGGAAGGGCTATTCTTATTGATAAGCTGGTATTATATAATGGATCTAGAAAATCCACTGCTTTTCACAACTCCTTGGATTCATGCAACAAACAGTATTTTAAACAAGCCTTTCTTAGTCACAAGTCGGCTGGGTATTTACACTTTGTGGAAAAATTGGAAAAACTAATGAACAAATAGAACCAACATTTTAAATTAAATTCAACCTTCTGTGTCATGGACATATTATTGACTTCTTAACAGCTTACATTTTACCATGAAAAAACCTGCTTTTTTGCACTTACAAAAACAAAGGTGCAGAATAGCTGTGTGGTAACCATCAGCTGATCAGTGCCTTTATTTTTGCTGCATAGATGGTGCAATCCCTCCCCTTCCAGGCTTCCTTAATCAGACATTTAAATCCTCTTGATGTCTGAACATGAAGCTGTATATTTTGGCTCTATTTGAAATAGCAAATGTCAAGTGTCAATATTTTTCAAAACAGCTAAGACTATGCTTCTTTTTAGGAACTTTTAAATCCAGTGATTTATCAAATTATTATTCACTAGCAGAAAAGATTGACTTAATAATGCAGTGTTTAAACACTAATTTTATTATTTATGACATCAGTATGTTATTGCAGACTGTGACATTTTTATGTCAATGAAGCATTAAAATGCCATATATTATAAATTGTTTATTACAGTTAAGAAGTATTAGTGCTATTTGTTGTTTGCAAATGTTAATATGCTCTTATTTTGTACATGCTATGTAGTAAGTTTAATATATTGCATTGATGTCTTAAATAAGTTTGTATTTTGTTGATGTATTACTGTCTAACTTTAACACATGCTCACTTCATTATCATATCAGATTTATTAAATTTTCATTTACTGATTTCAAGTGGTAAGCAGAATTATTTACAGAGATCACTTGTTTTCACTGATCAGGCACCTTTGTTGTGCATTTAAATTTTTGGTGTTTTCGGAATCAAAGAAATGATTTATCAAAATATTGTATAAAGTTGCATTGTAACATTTTAGAGTGCTAAAGTGTACCATTTTTTTTGTCTAAGCCTTAAGCACACCACAACAAAAGATATTTATGAACCATCAGGATATATACTGTTGCTGATGAAAAATAGAGCACTAGTGCACAGACTTTTGACATCTGTCAAATGTTAATGGTCCACTTTTTGTGTCCCCTAAATAACTTAATCTGCTGAAAAGTTTTTAAAATAACTTGGCACAAATGATCACCATTATAATAGGATGTCCAGAGCGCAACAATCAGGTCACTGCCCCAAAGGTCACAGGTAGAGGTCAAATATTCTTGTTTATAACTTTTTGACATGGAAGATTTTAAATATTTTAGCATAAATAATCACGACCATGGCACAACAGCCAGGTTTTTCTCTAAAAGACATGGTTTGTTAAAGATCAAGAAGTACAGATTCCTGTCCACTGCGAAGGGGATATAGATGTCCTTCAGACTGCCTTGTTTTTAATTGTTTGAAGTTTGAAAATGAAAATGCTCTTTTTAATTTTGTGATTGGTAACACCAGAATTTCGGGTATATTGCATTGGATTGTAACATGGCTGACAAGGTGACAGTAAAATTGCCACCTGTAGAAAATGCTACCTCAGTTGACAGCGTTTTTCCAAAAGTTGTTAACTTTACTGTCACTCTGTCAGGCATGCAATAATCATTTTAGTCTACCAAAAATACTATTATGATAATGGTAGGGTGTCTTGATCTATTTAACATTTATGTGCAGTAATGAAGAACAATTAGTATTTTAACCTAAATTTCAAAATGTTATTAAAATGTGTATAATATGTTTATGTGTCATTGTTCACATTTTTTGGTTGATCGTGTTTTGAAATAAAACATGGAAACTATTAAAACGTGTAAACGTGTTTTAATCTGTTACAGTCCCCAAAACACGTGTTAGGTGTTTTCAGACAAAACACCTAAACACGTTTTCTAGGAAAACACCTGTGTTTTAGTGTGAAACATCAGTGTTTTGTGAAAACACCGCAACATGTTTTAAAACTGTTACAGATAGGTGTTTTCACATGTGTTTGGAATCAAAACACTGAGATTTAGAGTGATATATGTAAACTACTGTATTAAAAACAATGCAATTGTTTTCTTGAATACTATCATACATGATACAACATGTTTACAAAAAACGCGATCATGTTGCAATTTATAATTTCCGATGTGTATTGTGTATTCAGATGTAAGCATTTTGCCAATTCACACAATTTCAATAAGTCGGAAACCGAATCCAAAGAACCAAATTCAGGGAATCAAATTCAGAACAACAGATGACGCTCCGTCTTTCCTAGAATAGAAAGGAGCACCCTGTGTAAAGTAATTTACTAAAAATGAATACATATTTACCTAACATGAGTTTTATAATTTACAGCATGTTATATGTTTGCTACCTGAAGCAAAAGTGTTAAATGAAAAATAATATGTCATAAAAGTAGCAAAATGTAAACAAAGTAGTATGTTGACTTCCATACAAAATATTAAATCACTATAAATTACTTATCAGAAGAATTTGCCAATTAGTAATTTGTTTGAAACTATAAAAAAAAATGAAAGCATGGCTGGGCCATAATAGACCTTTAAATAAGTCGAAATTCAAATTATAGCATTTTGATAACAGATGCCAGATGGCACACTACATCTTTCCTGGCAACATCTTTCCTGGAAATGAGTAGTCTATTTAAATATAAAGTATTAGGAATTACAGCATTATGACAACAGACGTCTTTCCTTTTAATGAGCGGACAAAAACAGAAAGGAATAGGGAAAAGGTAGGCACGGTAAAGTATACTTTATGTCGGCTCTTGCTTCAGCAGCTTCTAAAACGACTAAGGTTCAAGGTTTCAGGTTTGAGGTTAGGAGACTTTGATTTTATATAATACATGTACATTGTATAGTTAAGCTTTTCCGCCCGCCACGAGAAATAATTAAGCACAAAAAGACATTAAAAATGTTTTTTTCAAATATGCTATTTCTCACATACAATTTATATTACCTTTGGTAGTAAAATCATTCGCATGAGGATACATAGTTCCAGTTTACTCTGAAAATTATTATTATTATTCTTAAATATAAATATTATTATTATTATTAACATTTAGGTATTAACGACCAAGGGTAGCCGACTTTTAACTCTGCCCGATGCAACTTTCAACATTTAAGAGACGAGCCTAGCTATTTTTATTTCAAATTACATTATTCTATAATAAACTTGCTGTTGGGAACTGGTGATTTACATTTCAGATTCCATTTTTTTATTCAAACACTCAACTGCTATAATTACGACAAAGATAACGTGATATTGAATCCATTTAGGTTCAAGATAATACATTTTTCTAGGTTGGGTTTTTTGTCCGAGGTCATACGGCGACTTTCCGTGCATGATACCAGGCAAGATAGGGCATCTGAGTAGAACCACTGACGTTCCCGAAATAGCTTATTTCAGAGCTTCCTATATGAAAGATGCCGATCAAAACCGATGCTAGGCAATTGTTATTTCACATAGCACATGCATATAAATTTATTTTTGATAAAAAGGAAATTATTGATTGGTTATTCACAGATATGACCTGGAAAACAAAAACTAAGTATTTAATTAACCGATTTTACATTTAGAGGAACAACAGTAAATCGGTGACCCCTTAGTCATGTTACATTTTTTTTTTAATTTCAAAAAAGTTCGAAAACTGGTCGGGAGCAGGTGATTTTTCTATTCAGCATAAATTAATCCATTATCTAAGATAATCTGGTCTCTTTTACTTCGTATGTCTGTTTATCAGATCAGATTCAAACTTGTATCTTTTTTTATTTTCTCTTTAAATAACAGGCCTTACTGTGCTTGTACGAATTAAGTTGTTTATGTCAACGCTTCATTAAATCCATGTGTCTGTATAAACTTTGATTTACGTGTGGTATAAAATAAGACCGGATAATTCCACTGCCCTAGATGAATTCTATTTTAAAAAGGTTAAAAGGTAATTCAACTTTCTTTGTTTAAAATTTTCCAAGGTCGATCTTAATTCTTACCATTTTCTCCGCATCCAAATGATTTTCTTTTCGTTGAAAAAAAGAAAAAATGCACCAAGGATGTTAGATGCATTGATTTGCCCTAAATTGTGTGCATTGTTGTGTTACCATGCAATATTATATTCATATATCAAAAAAAAAAAGATAGAAAAAGAAAAAAAAATCTGATTTTCTGTTAAAACTTTAAGACCAATACTATAGTATAGAGAAAATCAGATTTTTTTCTTTCTATTTTCAATATACGGATATTATATTTCATGAATAACAACATACAACTTCATATTCCTGTTATAAAATTCTCTGATATCAAGATTAACCATATTTAGCTCAAACCAATACGACTGCACAGTGATTACTGAAGATTTTACAAATCAATGTTGAGTTGTATGCGTTAATAAGAAATACCATTTTCAATCGCCGTTCAGACGGTATTCGGAAAGAAAATCGTGAAATAGACATTCCGGAAGTACAGAGCTAATGTTTCTTATTTTAAAAGAATTACTCCGAATATTGTAAACCTATAAATTGGTTCCAAGTTCTGTACATGAGAATGATAGTGTTGGTAGTTTGCCCTCCGGATCACGGTATTAAGCCTATATGAATTCACAAGAGCGGCCTTTGGTAGGCTGTCAGCCAGTACTCGTGCCTTCACTTTTATAATGAACCGATATAAGTTCTCTACACGAATGGCCGTAATCAATCACAATGAAAGTGACCTGCACCATCCGGGAATCGAACCGGGGCCGCTCGATTTACAGTACAACGCTCTAACTATTATTGGGCTAATCTCGTTATCGTATATTTGGATAGTATCTGAATTCTATATATAGGTAATCCGACACAAACATAGTCATTGGCTAAGCTCGTAGGCACCCCCTTTCTGAGGTCTTTTGATATCATGTGGTACCAAATGTTCTATTCTGGTTGGCTTAGGGTGCTCAGTGTACGGGTAGAAATGGTGAATCTGGTTGAATGTAAGTGTTGTCATCTAAACGAAAATAAATGGGAAAGAAAGAATTGCCTATGCATTTTTTTAGTTAGTTGTGCCTCGTTGTTCCTTCTTTATATAGAAAGGATTTTCACGAGTTTTATAACCTTTAAAGATGGTTTAAAATGCTTGTCACTCGAAGAAAGTGGCGCTGAATGTGAAATTATTGATAATAATAGTAGCAAAATGTAAACAAAGAAGTATTTTTTAACGTCTATACCTAATATTTAATCACTACATTTGTACTTATTGCCAAAATAAAAAGAAAAAGAAAAACGCAACAGAAGCAAAATAATTATGGACAATAAGAAACCTACTGGAAACTATAACACAAACAACAAAAACAGTTTTTGAGAAATTTCTTGGGCACAATGAGTAAATACATTATGAGTTACAACATTTTGTTTCATTGCATTTATGTTAAATAACAAACAAAACAACTCAGCAGTCCGTATAATATTCTAGTAAACAGCAAACAATTAAAAAAAACTATATCTTTCAATTTCACTCCCATTTTTTTACATATCACTTTCACCTTGGCACTCAAACGGGTAGATCAAAAACGAAGAAATGATTCAAAATATATACATTTAAAAGTTTTTTTAACCAGCATTTCGTAAACAATGACGTCATAATCCAGGTGTCTACACTGTAACGACGACAGGTCTCGGTGTAGTTCTCATCAAACTCCTGTTTTAAGAAAAAAAAACACCAATCAATTAAACAAAACAAGGTAAATGCACCAATCAATTAAACAAAACAAGGTAAATACACCAATCAATTAAACAAAACAAGGTAAATCTAGTTTCTGAAATATCTAAATATAAACCAAAAAATATTGTTTGCTGCGAAATAAACTAATAAATGGAGATACTTGGGCAAAGAGAATAATGCTTGAATGGTATATTTGATCGGTTGCTTAAATTCGGTCAGTCACCATTTCTGTTTATGTCCTAAAATCTCGTTAAAAATCCGATAAGAAAGTCAAACAAGTGAATAACCTTAAAATATGAAATTTTATTCCATGTACATGTATCTGCAAAATTTCTTTAACATATAAAATTTTAATTATTAGAAAATAATCAAAATATAGACTGAAAATGCTACAGGTAACAAATCAGGACCACCAGTTCCAAGTGACTATTGCTGCTTGCTCTGACTTGAAACACTTGCTTCTCAGCGTTTTTGCTTGAATAGCAGACAAGTTTTTAATAATTGCGCCTAAACAATTATTCTAAAACTGCATGTATAATATAACATTGACAATAACGCCTGAAACATTGGCACAACTATATGTAGACAAATATAGCAACGCCAGAAAATAATTACAATACTTTATTCAAACATTGACAATAACGATTGAAATATTAGTAAAACTAAACAATAACATTGGCAATAACGCCTGAAAAAAATGATACTGTTATAATCAAGTACAGCCAACAACGTCTAGAAACAATGACATTTCTATATATATTTCGACATTGACAATGACAATAATGCCAGAGACATCGACATTAAGCAAAAACAAAAACAAAAAACATAAAAATAACGAAACAAACAACCCCCCACCCCCCACCCCCAAAAAAATCACACACAAAAATAAAATATTCAGACATCGACAGTAAGACATGAAACAATGATACAACTATATTTAGCGGTCAACATTGTTACATTAGCACATATTATTTACAATGACATTACTATATACAGATATCGAAAATAACGTCTAATACAATGACATTAATATATTCAGATATTGACAATAACGCCTGATACAATGACATTAATATATTCAGACATCGACAATAACGCCTGATAGAATGACAATACTATATTCAGACGTCGACAATAACACCTGAAACAATGACATTTATATATTCAGACATTGACAATAACGCCT